>NW_021145459.1:43625-45521 GCF_002837175.3 Physeter macrocephalus
TGGGCCCAGCCGCTCCGCGGCATGTGGGATCCTCCCAGACCGGGGCGCGAACCCGGTTCCCCTGCATCGGCAGGCGGACGCGCAACCACTGCGCCACCAGGGAAGCCCAGAACAGGTACTTTAAAAACAAACTGAACAACAAACAAAAACTTGCTCCTTAAAAATTAAAGATGAACAAGCCTATATTTTGCTATAGAATGCAATCTTAACTCCTTTTCTTTTTAACCTGAAGTAACTTCAGTAGTTCTTCCTACCTCCAACTATACTCCCATTTTCTCTAATAGGCAGACAAAGAAAGACACTGATGGCAAAAATACTACTACTGCTGCTTTCCACGTTAATTTTTTAAAAATTCAGGTCCAACAGAAAACACTCATTTTTCTCCTCCAATGTCATTATTATCTAGGCAGCTTGAAACACTCAATGGCCTCTGAGTTGGGCTTTTCTCCTAGAACACAGCAGTATCATCACCTCCATTAGTATCACCACCACCATTAACTGTCATTATTCAGTTGCTGCAATACTCAATTAACAGGCCACACTGACAAGCACAAAACTGCTCGTTTCATGTGTTCTTCCCAATGCAGTCCTTCCAATATGATACTATAAACAAACCACGTTACCTAGCTATTTACAGTCACCGAATCTGACAAATAGCTCAGTGCTGCCGAGCACTGTTACTAGCAATTTTCAAACTTCCCTTAAGATGACTCAGAGGAAAACCTGCCCTTCAGCAGATGGCTCAACATCCCCGGCCTCCACCCTGGGAAGACCAGGAACAGTAGTTCTCTATCAACGATCTGAGGGACCCACAGAGCCGACAGCAGGTATATACATTTCAGATTTTGGTAGGTTCAGATTCCATCCTTCCAATTCCAGAGTCAGCATTACGAATAGTGCACCATTTTTGGCAGAAACACTGAATTGTTCAAACACGTTCATGAAAGCTTCGGGTTGTCCAAAAAGTCCAAGTGTTCTGACTTGTGGTTTAGAACAATATTTCTACTTGACAAGGGGGCCAAAAATTCTCAATGGGGAAAGAATAGTCTTTTCAACAGATGGTGGTGGGGCAACTGGAGATCCACATGTGAAAAAATGAAGTTTGGACCCCTGTCTCACACCATATACAAAATTAACTCAAAATGGATCAAAGACCTAAATGTAAGAGCTAAAACTGTAAGACTCTTAGAAGTTTTATAACTTCCAAGTTAAAATGGAATAAATCTTCATAGCCTTGAGACAAACAACGTGTCTTAGTTAGGACACCAGAAGGACAAACGACAAAAAAAACAGACAAACTGGACTTCATCAAAATAAAAACTTTTGTACTTCAAAGGACACCATCAAAAAAGAGAAGACAGTCTAAGAGTAAAAGGAATATTTGCAAATCATACAGCTGATAAGAACTCTTACAACTCAATAATGAAAATAAAAATAACCCAATCAAAAAATTGCCAAAAGTGACTTCCCTGGTGGTTCAGTGGTTAAGACTCCACGCTCCCAATGCAGGGGGGCCTGGGTTCGATCCCTGGTCAGAGAACTAGACCCCACATGATGCAACTAAGAGTTTGCGTGCCGCAACTAAAGACCCTGCATGCCACAGGGAAGACCCTGCATGCAGCACAACTAGGAGCCCTCGTGCCACAACTAGGACCCGACGCAGCCAAATAAATAAATTGATTAATTTTTTAAAAATTGCCAAAGGATACAAACAGACACTTTTCCAAAGAAGACACACAAATGACCAATAAGCACATTAAAAGATACTCAACATCATTAGTCATTAGGGAAAAAAATGCAAATCAAAACCACTACAAGGGGCTTCCCTGGTGGCGCAGTGGTTGAGAATCCACCTGCCGATGCAGGGGACACGGGTTCGTGCCCCAGTCCGGGAAG
>NW_021145459.1:46154-100000 GCF_002837175.3 Physeter macrocephalus
TCACTTCATGCCCACTAGATTAGATACAATCAACACAAGCCAAGTGTTGGAGAGAACATGAAGAATTTAGAACCCTCATACAATTCTGGTGGGAATGTAAGCTGGTGCAGTCACTTTGGAAAACAGTTTGGCAGTTCCTCAAAAAGTTAAACATAGAATTACCATATGACTCAGCAACTCCACTCCTAGGTATAAAACCAAGAAAAACAAAAACATACGTCCACACAAGACCTTGTACAAGAATGTTCACTGCAGCATTATACGAGCCAAAAAGTGGAAACAACTCAAATGTCCATTAACTGATCAATGGGTATACAGAATGTGGTATAGCCATACCACGTAATAGTATTAGGCAATGTAAAGGAATGAAATGTTGATATCTCTTGCAACATACATGAACTTTGGAACTTTTAAGTGAAAACAGTCATTCACAAACAAAAAACACATGTTGTATGACTTCATTTATACAAAGATGTTCAAAAGAGGCAAATTGATACAGACAGAAAGCCCAGGACTGGGGGTAGCAAGGATAAGACATGACAACTAATGGGTATGGGTTTTTTTTGGGGGGTGGGGAATGAAAATGTTCTAAAACTATTGATAGATAATGCTGATGGTTTCACAACCTTCTGATATACTGTAAAATGTTAAATTGTACAATTTAAATGGGTGAATTGTATGGTGTATGAATTATACCTCAATAAAGTTTTTTGTTTTTAAATGTTTGTGAACAGATTTGCCCAAACCTAAACTTTATTATTTATTTTTTTTGCCATACCGCGCGGCATGTGGGATCCTAGTTCCCCAACCAGGGATTGAACCCGCGCCCTCTTGCAGTGGAAGCATGGAGTCCCAACCACTGGACCACCAGGGAAGCCCCTCAATAAAGTTGTTTTTAAAAAATTCTAAGAAGAAACATAAACGAGCCTATCCTTATCAATAAAGTACACAAAGTGACACTATCTGTAACCCATTAATTTCAAGATGCAAGTATAAATCTATACATTTGAGAAAAATAACATTAAAAAAACCCCAAAAAAACCAAAGCAAAATTTGTTTTTAAGGGTTCAGTGCTCTGCCCTTAGGAAAATAAAACAGAACTTTATCTGTGCCTGGACATTCCCCAGTCAGGCAGCACACACCTTACCCAAAGCCACCTCCCCATTCACAGGATGAGGATATAACTGATTCCCAACGTCTACCACCCTCATGCTGGCTAGGCAGAGGAGTAATTAAAGAGGCAAAAACAGCCTGGGCAATTTCTCAGGACACGAGTCTTTTCGGGAAAAGCACACGCATCATTAAATGATTGTTACCATTGTGTGTTGCCTAAGAACCATTTAAAAAAAAACTTACCTTGAGAGGCTTTTTGTTTTTTTTTCCGTTTTGGACTCATTAAGATTTTCATGATGAATCAAGAAAACAATGCTTGCTACATACCGATGGCTGTTAATCCATTATTCTAGCTTTAGCAGTGATACAAAGACATTATGTACAGAGAGAGCACAAGTACCAATTTTCTCTTACTGGCTGAGAATCTCAAGAGAATGCAACGTCTTTCACTTGTGATGCCTCATCAAACATAAACTGAGGGACTGAGAGGTAGTGCAGAGTACTCTTAAACTACAAAGGTATTTTGCCATTATTACACAGAAACGGTGGATGAGCCTGCAGGGCAAACAGGCAGTGACTCTTCCTTGCTGTGTGAGCCTTAAATGTGTCACTTGATCTGTGTTCAGTTTCCTTTGCCATAAAGTGAAGGAAGCAATCACTTCTGCTCCCTCAATGTTTCTTGTAATTATGATACAAACATGAAAGAACTTTGCACACTTTAAAAGTACTTTTATGGGACTTCCCTGGTGGCGCAGTGGTTAAGAATCCGCCTGCCAATGCAGGGGATACAGGTTCGAGCCCTTGTCTGGGAAGATCCCACACGCCGTGGAGCAACTAAGCCCGTGCGCCACAACTACTGAGCCTGCGAGCCACAACTACTGAGCCTGTGTGCCACAACTCCTGAAGCCCGCGCACCTAGAGCCCATGCTCCGCAACAAGAGAAGCCACTGCAATGAGAAGCCTGCGCATTGCAACAAAGGGTAGCCCCCACTCACTGCAACTAGAGAAAGCCTGCACACAGCAATGAAGAGCCAACCCAGACAAAAATAAATAAATTTATTTTTTAAAAAAAGTATTTTTATGACTAAAGGACTACAACCTACCAGAAAAAAAACCACAAAACCCACCCCACAACTAATGATATGTCTTAAAAAGCTGAAGTTCCCAAGGTAAAACTAAACAGAAGTAAATTTGGAGTGGGTAGCTGACCAGATTGCTGGGGGGGACTTCCACCTCTGAAGTGGGAACCCCAAACGAGCTTCAGTGCATGGGTCTGAAGACTGATTCATCCTTCCCAGACCGGCACTGTGTTACCAAAGGTGCCCTGACTGCAGTGGTGTATGGTATAGGTAAATAGGCACTTTTTAAAGGTGTTGGTTAAAGTAGAAATTATTAAATTTTTATGGAAAGCAAGGACACTTGTCAATATTTATTAAAAATTTAAAAAGCACATACAGGACTTCTGTTTCCCACTAAATGCAGCTAAAGACGTGAGATGCTTCATTTAACACAAAACAAAACATAAGACTCTGAAAGGTGGAGAGGAGACAGACTGGGAAGGGACCTCGGGGCCCAAAAAGACTGAGCATTGAGTTCTTGGTTTTCCTTTTGCCTCATATCTTCCAGGCTAGGTGCTGAAGAAGCTGGCAACCCAGAAATACCAACTAATGTAGACCAAAAAAAAAGCTGCAGTAAAAGTTTGCCCTCTCTGGCCAAAGGACCAGGAATGGGGCAGCCTAGCAGGACAGAATATTTTTAGACAATAACCACTCTACTGCAACCAACCCCACAGAAACACTGTGGTCCACTCCCACTCCACCTGGTAGTGTCAGAGGAGATCAGGGACTTCCATCCCCACCAGGTGACAATGAGCCACCCTCCCCACCCCAACAATCTAGGAGGGAGCCTGGATTCTACTCTCGCCCAGCAGTAACAGGGCAGCACCTCTCCCTTCCCAGGCAGGGTGGAATCACAAAGGTGTAATTGGGAAACTACACCCACACAGCAGTAACAAGGAGTCCCTACCCACAGATACCAAGGAGGTCAGGTGAGGAGCCTCCACCTCCGTAACCAGGCAGCACCTCCTACCCTCCCAGCAGTGTCAGAGGAAGCTCACCAACACCAAGATGACAGAGATGTTAGAATTATCTGGCAAAGATTTTCAAAGAGCCAGCATCAAAATGCTTCCACAAGCAACTAGGAACACGCTTGAAAGAAATGAAAGTAGAAAGCCTCAGTAAAGAAAAAGAAGATATAAAGAAGAACCAAATGGAAATTTCAGAACTGAAAATTACAATAACCAGAATAAAAAACTTGATGGATAGGTTAAACTGAACAAAGAAGAAACAGTGAACATGAACATGAACAAACATGAACAAAAGGAATTTTGCAATCTGCTGGGGGGGTGGAAAAAAAGAACAGGACCTCAGGAACATGTGGGACTATAACAAAAGACCTAATGCTGAATATAAATGTCATCAGAATCTCAGGAGGAGCAGAAAGAGGAAGGGGCTGAAAACGTATTCAAACAAATAATGGCTGAAAACTTCCCAAATTTGGCAAAAAGACATAAACCTATAGATTCAAGAAGCTGAGAGAACCCCAAACAAAATAAACCCAAAGAAATCCACTCCAAGACCCATCACAAGCTTTTGAAAACTACACACAACTTGAATAGCATATTTCTCACCAGAAACTATGGAGGCCAGGAGAAAGTGGCATAACACTTTTCAAGTATTGAAGGAAAATAACTGTTAATCCAGAATCCTATATCCAGCAAAAATATCCTTCAGGAACAAAAGGGGAATAAAGATCTTCTTAGATGAAGAAAAACTAAAAAAAATCTGCTGCCAGAAGACCTACCCAAAATGAATGGCTGAAGGAAATCCTGTAAACAGAAAATAAATGATGAAAGGAATCTTGCAACATCATGAAGAAAGAAAGAACAACAGAAAGACAATATATGGGTAAATATAATTTCCTTTTCCTCTAGAAATCTTCTAAATGATGTGTGATGGATGAAGCAAAAATTTCAACACATCTGATGTGGTTCTAATGATATGTCTGTAAAGGAAATATTTAACACATTACCGACTGGGGGATTTTTGCAGAAATTAATGCCTGTGGCCGTAATACGTCTCCAGTCAAAAATGTGTTAAAAGGGACTTCCCTGGTGGCGCAGTGGTTGGGAGTCCGCCTGCCAGTGCAGGGGACGCGGGTTCAGGCCCTGGTCCGGGAAGATCCCACATGCCACAGAGCAGCTAAGCCCATGCGCCACAACTGCTGAGCCTGGGCACCTAGAGCCCATGCTCTGCAACAAGAAGCCACCCACTCGCCGCAACTAGAGAAAGCCCGCGCACAGCAACAAAGACCCAAAGCAGCCAAAAATAAATAAATAAATAAATTTATAAAAATAAAATAAGCTTATAAAAAAATGTGCTAAAAGACAATTTTAAGTGGAGTAGGATAAAGTGATGTAAACAGATATGGTTTCTATACTTCAAACTGATAAAATGATGACACCAGTATACTGTGATAAACTATGTATATATAATACCTAGACAACCACTAAAAAAGCTACACAAACAGATATACTCAAAAACACTACATATAAATAAAAGCAGAATTTAAAAATGTGTTCAAGTAACCCACAAGAAGTCAAGATAAAGAAAGCAGAGGAACAAAAAACAAAAAAGGAAATAAAGGATAAAATGGCAGACTTATGTCCTAACATATCAATAATTACTTGATATGTTATGTAAATGACCTAAATACACCAATTAGAAAACAGAGATTGGCAGAATGGATAAAACAACAGGATCCAATAATACAAGAAACTTGAAATGTAACAATACAGGAAGGTTGGAAGTGAAAGGATGAAAAATTATATACCATGAAAACATTAATCAAAGGAAAGCAGGAGGACCATATTATCAGATAAAGTAGACATCAGAGCAAAGAAAATTACCAGACACAGAGATATTGATGACAAACAGTTAATCCACTAAGAGGATATAGCAATTCTAAATGTGTATGCACCAAACAACATAATTGCAAAATATGTGAATCAAACCAATAAAAGAGAAAGGAGAAAAAGACAAACCTACAATTATAGTTGGAAACTTCAACCCCCCTTTCAACAAGAGATGGAAAAGCTAGACATGAGGTCAGCAAGGATACAGAGAAACTCAACGAAAGTACAAACTACCACAACTCACCCAATTTGAAATAACTATTAAAGAAATTTCACATGTATTTTAAAAGCTCCTGAAAAAGTAATTTCCAGGGAATTCCCTGGCAGTCCAGTGGTTAGGACTCTGCACTTCCACTGCAGGGGGCACTGGTTTGATCCCTGGTTGGGAAACTAAGATCCTGCAAGCCACGCAGTACAGAAAAAAAAAAAAAAAGAAAACATTATTTCCAGGCCCTGATGGTTTCACTACAGAATCCTATCAAATGTTTAAAGATTAATTAACTCCAATCCTACACAATCTCTTCCAGAAAATACAAGGAGGAGAACTTACTATTTCATTTCATGAAGCTAGTATGTCCCTGAAATGCAATCCAGACAAAGACAGAAAAAAGAAAAAGGAAAAAAAAAGCTTTAAACTCATATTCCTCATGAATACAGATGCAAATAAATAAATAACCTTGACAAAATATAGCGAATAAAATTAAGCAATATATAAATACAATTATACACCATGACGTAACAGGGTTTATTCCAGGGATGTAAGCTAGTTCAATATTCAAAAAACAATGTAATCTACCATACTGACAGGCTAGAGAAGAAAAATCACATGCTCATATCAACAGATGCAGATAAGCACTTGATAAAATTCAACACCCATGATAAAAACTCTCAGAAAAGTAGGAATAAAGGGGAACTTTAACATAATATAAATCATCCACAAAAGCTTACAGCAAACACATACTTAATGGTGAAAGGCTGAATGCATCTTTTTAAAACTGGGAGCAATGTAAGGATGTCCACTCTCATCCCTACTACTCAGCGTAGCACTGAGAGTTGCAGCCAGAGCAATAAGGCAAGAAAAGGAACTAAAAAGCATATGTATCGGAGAGTAAAAAATAAAACTACTACTATTTGCAGATGACATGATTATCTATGACAAAATCTCAAGGAATCTACAAAAACACTAATAGAATAAGTGAATTCAGCAGGGTCACAGGATACAAGATAAATATACAAAAAACCAACTATTTCTACAAACTATCAACAGACACATGAAAACAAATTTTTTTTTTAAGGAAATAGTAGAAGTCTAACAAAACATGTGCAGGACTTGTATGCTAAAAACTAGAAAACACTGATGAAGGAAAGAAAAAACCTAAATAAACAGACATACCTTGTTTAAGGATTGGAAGATTGAACATAGTAAAGAAGTTATCTCCAAACTGATAAACAACTTTAACACAATTCCTATCAAAATCCCAGCAAGAATTTTTATAGATATAGGCAAGATTATGTTAAAATTTATATGGGAAGATGAAGGAATTAGATCAGCTGAAACAATTTTGAAAAAGAATAATGAACTGGGAAGAACCAATCTACTTAATTTCAAGATTTATTATGTAGCTGCAATAATCAAGACTTGTGGTACTCATGGTGAAATAGACAAAAAGACCAGTGGAACAGAACAGAGAACTCTAGAACAGACCCATACAAGCACAACCAACTGATTTTTGACAAAAGAGCAAAAGCAATTCAATGGAGAAAGAACAGTCTTTTCAACAAATGCTGCTGGTTGGATACCTATGGGGAGGGAAAAAAAAAAGCAAGAATGAAAGGAAAAGAAAAGAAAGAAACCACTCAAACTAGACTTCACACCTTATATAGAAATCAACTCAAAATGGATTATAGATTTAAATGTACAACACAAAACTATAAAACTTTTAGAAAAGTATGTAAGAGAAACTAGAGCCAGGCAAAGAGTTCTTAACTTGACACTAAAAGCACAACATATAAAAGACAAAATTCATAAACAGGACTTGATCAAAATTAAAAGCTTTTGCTCTACAAAAGATACTGTTGGGCTTCCCTGGTGGCGCAGTGGTTGAGAGTCCGCCTGCCGATGCAGGGGACACGGGTTCATGTCCCGGTCCGGGAGGATCCCACGTGCCGCGGAGCGGCTGGGCCCGTGAACCATGGCCGCTGAGCCTGCGCGTCCGGAGCCTGTGCTCCGCAACGGGAGAGGCCACAGCAGTGAGAGGCCCGCGTACCGCAAAAAAAAAAAAAAAAAAAAAAGATACTGTTAAGAAGATGAAAAGACAAGCTACAGACTAAAGAAAATATCTGCAAACCACATATCCAGGAAAGGACTAGAATGTATAAGAAATTCTCAAAATGAAACATTAAAAAAGGCAAATGATCGAATTACAAAATGGGCAAAATATATGAAGAGGTATTTCACTGAAGAGGATATACCCATGGCAAATAAACACATGAAAAGACATTCAATATCACTAGACATCAGGGAAATGCAAATTAAGACCACAATCACTACACATCTATTAGAATGGTTAAAATTTTAGAAGATGGTAACATCACCAAACGCCGGCAAGAAAATGGAGAAACTGGGTCACAAATACATTACTGGTGGGAATGTAAAATGGTACAGTCATTCTGGAAAACAGTTTGTCTATTCCTAAAAAAAAAAAAACTAAACATGCAACCACCATATGACCTAGTGATTACACTCCTGGACATGTACCTCAGAGAAATGAAAACTTATGTTTACATAAAAACCTGTATATAAATGTTTATAAGAGCTTAATAGCCAAAGAATGGAATCAATCCAGACGTCCTTCAATGGCTGGAGAGTTAAATCAACTGTGGCACATCAATAGCCTGGATGGATAAAAAGGAACAAACTGCTGACACTGACAACACCCTGCATGCATTTTTAGAGAATTACACTTAGTGAAAAAAGCCAACCCCAAAAGGTTACTTACTGTATAAGTCTCCTTATGTAACATTCCTGACAAGCCAAAATTACAGAAATAGAAAACAGATTAGTGGTTGCCAGAAGCTAAGGAATTGGAAGCAGGATGGAAGTGGGTATGGCCATAAAAAGGCCATAAAAAGAAGGGATGCTTGTGGTGATAGAAATGTTCTCCATTTTGACTGTTATCAATGTCAATACCTGGTTGTGATATAATACTGTAGTTTTTGTAAAATGTTATCATTTGAGAAAAGTGGGTAAAGGGACACTGAGACCTCTCTGTACCATTTGTTATAACTGCATATAATAGATTTGCATGTACAATTTCTCAAAATTATACCATTCTAAAATAAATTTCTCAATAATTGTACAATTATCCCAAAATAAAACTACCTAAAAATTTTAATGGAGATGATACAGTACTTTCGTCAAATGGGGCAGTGACGAGTAAGACTGATTAAAAGCAGATGTGATACACATAGATGTATATGCAAGATATACATGTAATAAACATGGTAAATATTTCACATTTAATAAGCTGTGCATTCAAATTTAAATGAAATCAACAGAAATTCATATTTCTGAAATTAGTCTTTGAAAGTAACTGAATTTTGGGACTTCCCCAGCAGTCCAGTGGTTAAAACTCTGTGCTTCCACTGCAGGGGGCGCGGGGTTGGATCCCGGACCCCGCATGCTGAAATTTGGTGATGGCTGCATACTGTAAATACACTACAAACCACTGAACTGCATACTTGAGAGAGTGAATTGTATGATACATGAATTGTATCTCCATAAAGCTGTTACGGAAAAAAAAAGTACTCGAAACGTGGAAACTGCTCTCAAAAATATAATCAGGATACTCTGATATTTCTCCAACCCTCAAGAGCTAGTCCTCAGCTAATATGCAAAGCTAGAATAGTATTATATATTTGCATACCGTGCAGGTCTTGCACAAAAATCTGTGCGGCTGGACTGCTGCACGTCCTGACACAGTGCAAACAAGGCTTCATCCTAGGCGACTCATTCTAAAGCTGCTCAGAGCAGTGTACCTGGAAGTGGGCCTCTAGTCCCTGCTTCAAAGCGCAGGACTGCAGAACAAGGCACAGAGAAACCCCAAGACAGAGCTCACACCTCAGGCCTGAGTCATCTGTTCTGGGCGAAAAGCAGAGATAGCAGTTTCTTATCTACTCAGTGTCTCGCCACCGGTTTTCTACTAACTCTCGGTACCCAACTTACACTGACATCAGGTAAAAGGGAAAAGGTACACTAGTGAGTTCCTCGAGGAAATGCACTTCATCTCAACATGAGCTATCAAACCCATGGAAGAAAGAGTATGGTGGCGTACTGAGTATGGTAGGGTACTGCAGGGTATTCTACTCATCAAGGGTGTCACCCCAAAGAGCTCACAGAGAGGATGGGTACCGAGGGTGCTGAGTATGGAGGGATCCTGAGTATATAGGTACTGAGTACGGTAGGGTGCGGCAAAGTAATCCACTCATCAAGGGCGTCACGCTGAGGAGGAAAGAGAGAATGGGTACGATGTGTGCTGAGCACAGTAGAGATACCGAGTAAGGTAAATGCTGCGGGGTAATCCACTCAAGGGTTCACCCCAGGAGAGGGCAGGGAGGATGGATATAGCGGGTACTGAACACAGAGGATACTGAGGGGTAATCCGCTCCTCAAGGGAGTCACCCCAAGGAACACAGGGAGGATTAGTACGGTGGGGTACTGAAGAAGCGGGGGTACTGCGGGGTAATCCGTTCCTCAACGGTTCACCCCAGGAGCGAAGGATCAGCCCGGACAGAAGCCGACCAGCGTCTGCGCTCTGGAAAGGGAGGACTGCCCACAATTCGCAGCCGCTTCTTCAAGGGCGTGCCACCCTTCCATCCGTCCGGGTGGGGAGAGGACACTGCCGGGCGACTCCCACGTGACGCCTCCTCGACCTTGGGGGTCACCCGCGCCGCGGCGCTCATTCCCTCACATCCGCCGCGCGGCCCACCCCCTGCCCACTACAGCCAATGGAGCGCCGCTCCGCGCCCCGCGCGACCTCTGCGCACGCCCGCACCCGCCAATCTCCGCCCGCCAGGAGGCGCCCGCCGCGCCATTGGCTGCCACGCCCATCTGTCAGGCCCCGTCCCACCCACCTCCCCCCGTCAGCCCCGCTCCAGCCAGCTTCACTCCCTGTCACCGGGGCGCCGGCCACAACGAGGGCGCGGCGGCCTTGCTCCCTGCCGCGACCCCCGCCTCCTGCCCGACCGGCGCGGAGCCTCCCAAATCCTGCCGAGCCCGGCTGCAGCCCGAGCCTACCTGTCTCCGGCTCAGCTCCACCCGAATGAGGCGCCGACACCCCACTCCGGGGCACCAAACTCTCGGCCCCGCCCCGGCGTGTGACGTCAGCACGCCGCCCCGCCCTGGGAGGAGAGGGGCCGCCCCTAACTCGTGAGCGGGGTCTTGACGTCACAGAGTTGGGGTGCGTTGCTCTTGGCGCGTTCTTGGGGGAGCAGTGCAGGCACCCAGGCTGCGGCAGGGCGTCGTCCGCCCGGTCCCTACCGGGTTGCGTGACAGTTCTGAAAAGGGAGTCTGCACGTTGCTAAGTAGTGTCTCCTGCAGTGGGCTGTCAGGAGTCCTCTGATAAGAGAGCTGGCCTAGTCTGTGCTGCCAGACAGAAAGGAACCTTGATCGGCAATGCGCGCCCGAGGCGCAGCAGGCAGTGGCCCGGGGGAGTGAGGACCTGGAGGCCCCAGAGCCGACACACCGGTTTCCCAAAGTGGGCAGCGCGATCGCGGGGGCCTTCACGTGTTGCATGGACGGTGTATCGTGGCATTTCATCGAATACAAATGGTCATCTGCTTTCAGAGGTTATTTTACTTACTGCCGAAAAAGAAAAAAGTGTTACTAGGATACCTTGATCGTAAGATGCTGCTGTATTTCAAAATGTGGGGGGAAAACGGTCAGATCTGATGAAATATGGTAAATTGTAGTCAATCACATACTGAGAAAGTCCTTGCAGTTCTTCTGTCTTCATTACAGCAAGGAGAAAGCTTCACTTCGTGCTAGTGTATCTTTAGCTCCACATTTTCTTCTTTCCCTTTTTTGACAAAGAGAGATAAGAAATTAGGCTGAAAACTTTTGGTGCATAATAATATAGGTAGAACTTAAATTACTTTGTCTTCCTGATTTGTGACAGTTTATCTTTGACATTTATGGCAAGTGATACTGGTTTTCTGATTTACAGTAATAAAAAGTTTTCTTTGGGGGGACTTACCCGGTGGTCCTGTGGTTAAGACTTCGCCTTGCATTGCAGGGGTTGCGGCTTCGATCCCTGGTCAGATCCCTGGTCGAGGAGCTAAGATTTCCACATGCCTCAGGCAAAAAAAAAAAAGCCAAACATAAAACAGAAGGAGTATTGTAACAAATTCAATAAAGACTATAAAAATGGTCCACATAAAAAAAATCTTTAAAAAAAAATAATTTAAAAAGTTTTCTTTTGTAATAAAATTTTCCATTTTAAGACTATATTAACTAGATAGTAGTATGGGAAGGTGGCATCCAAATGACTGACGTTAGGGAAACGCTGTTCCACTCCGTCTTGAATTGTTCTTCGGTGTTTATTCCCCAAAACTTGAAGACAAGGGCTGTGTCATGTGGCATAGCCAGGGATACTGGGGTGACAAAGGCCAGCAATCTGACCATAGGGATCTGACCATGAAAGCTCCATAGAGGACACAAGTGTCTGAATCTGGGCTGAAATTCAAACGGAGGACTTTGCCACCTGCTCGCAGGTGTGATAGACTTGGAGCGATTTCTAAATTTCTAAAAGGGAAAGGCAAAGTAGGAGGTGTTTTTTTCTTTTTGTTTTTTATGTAGGAAGTATAAGTGCTTGTAAGAACAAAATTGGGCTGACATGTGGGATAAGGATCTGGAGACAGAAAGTGAAGGAACCAAGGAACAAACTTCAGTATTTCTTTTTCTTTTCTCTTTTTATTGCGGTAAAATATATAAAAGAAAAAAAATTTGTCATTTTAAAGGACAATTTAGTGGCATTAATCACATTCACAATGTTGTGCAACCATAGCCACTATCTATTTTACCACTCCAAAGAGAAACTCTGTAACCATTAAGTGATAAGGTCCCATTCCCCTCCCCTCCTCTTTCTTAGTAACCTCTACTATACTTTCTGTCTCTATAAATGTGATGACTCCACCTACCTCATATAAGTGAAATCATAGAGTATTTATCTGTCCTTTTATGTCTTGCTTATTTCACTTAGCATGTTTTCAAGGTTCATCTATGCTGTAGCATGGGTCAGAATTTCCTTCCTTTTAATGGCTGAATAATATTCCGTTATAGCGCTATACTGCACCTTGTCTATCCAGTCATCTGTTGATGGACACGTGGGTCGTTTCCCCCTTTTGGCTTTTGTGAATAGTGCTACTGTTACTGAACCAAACTTGGGTCCGCTCACCTGACTGGCAGCAAAACTGGGTTGACACTGGATTGTGGTGAAAGAAAATACAGCATTTATTGCAAGGGCAAGCAAGGAGAAAAGGCAGCTCATGCTCAAAAGAGCAGAACTCAGGGGCTTTCAGGAAAGGGTTTTTAAAGGCAACGGTAGGGGAGAGGGTTGCAGGGTGCCTGGTCAGCTCGTGGACATTCTTCTGATTGGTTGGTGGTGGAGTAACTAGGTGGTATGTCGGGAGTCAGCAACATCAACCTGGTTCCAACTGGTCTGAGGTCTATGTGCTTGTGGTCAGCATGCAGTTAACTTCTTCCACCTAGTGGGGGTTTTCGTATCTGCAAAACAAGGAGATTGTTGAGAGTATTATTATCTGTGGCCCTTTAGGAGGAACTAAAGGTCCTTGCCTTTGTTTTATGGCTAAACTATTATTATTTGGTCTTGTTTGACTGTTTTCCTTTGTTTCTGCATTTTCTCACTTCTCTGACTAAATTTGCTCTTTGGAACATGGGGCAGGCCTAGGAGGCTAAAGCTTTTCTACAAACAAGAGGCAGGCGAGGGACTTCCCTGGTGGCACAGTGGTTAAGACTCTGCACTCCCAATGAAGAGGGCCTGGGTTCGATCCCTGGTCAGGGAACTAGATCCCACATGCATGCTGCAACTAAGAGTTCGCATGCTACAACTAAGGAGCTCATGTGCCGCAACTAAAGGAGCCTGCCTGCCGCAACTAAGACCCGGTGTAACCAAATAAATAAAATTAAATATGAAAAAAAAAAGAGGCAGGGGACACTGGGGTCTGTCCCTGGGAAGGTCCCACAGGGTCCTTCATGGTTTCACTACAATGATCATTGGCTTACAAATATCCGTGGAGTACTTGTTTACAGTTCTTTTGTGTATTTCCTAGGAGTGTAAGTGGTTGGTCATATGGTAATTCTATGTCTAGCTTTCTGAGGAAGTGCTAAACTGTTTCCCATAGTGGCCACACCATTTTACATTCCCACCAGCAATGCATGACATTTCCAATTTCTCCACATCCTCTTCTTATTTTCTTTTAAAAATTGTATTATAGGGGGCTTCCCTGGTGGCGCAGTGGTTGGGAGTCCGCCTGCCGATGCAGGGGATACGGGTTCGTGCCCCGGTCCGGGAGGATCCCACGTGCCGCGGAGCGGCTGGGCCCGTGGGCCATGGCCGCTGAGCCTGCGCGTCCGGAGCCTGTGCTCCGCAACGGGAGAGGCCACAACAGTGAGAGGCCCGCGTACAGCAAAACAACAACAACAACAAAAACAAACAAAAAAAAATTGTATTATAGCCATCTTAGTATGTGTGAGGCGATCTCATTGTTGTCTTGTTTTGCATTTCCTTAATGACTAATGATGTCAAGCATTTTTTTATGTGCTTATTTGCCATTTGTATATCTTCTTTGGAGAAAAGTTTGAGTCATTTGCTCTTTTTGTTTTTAATTTTTTTTATTCATTCATTTATTTTTTGGCTGCATTGGGTCTTCCTTGCTGCGCGTGGGCTTTCTCTGGTTGTGGCGAGCAGGGGCTACTCTTCGTTGCGGTGCATGGGCTTCTCATTGCGGTGGCTTCTCTTGTTGTGGAGCATGGGCTCTAGGAGCGTGGTCTTCAGTAGCTGTGGCATTCAGGCTCAGTAGTTGTGGTGCACGGGCTTAGTTGCTCCGCGGCATGTGGGGTCTTCCCAGACCAGGGATCAAACCCATGTCCCCTGCATTGGCAGGTGGATTCTTAACCACTGTGCCACCAGGGAAGTCCCCTGCCCTTTTTTGAATTGGGTTTTTTGTCTCATTGTTGAGTTGGAGGAGTTCTTTATATATTAATCCCTTATCAGATAAGTGAGTTGCAGATATTGTCTCCCATTCTGTAGGTTGTCTTTTACTTTCTTTATAATGTTCTTCATTAAAAAAAAATATATATATATATATTTATTTATTTATTTATTTATTTATTTATTTGGCTGTGCCGGGTCTTAGTTGCGGCACGCGCGATGTTCATTGCGGAATGTGGATCTTTTAGCTGTGGCATGTGGGATCTAGTTCCCTGACCAGGGATCAAACCTGGGCCCCCTGCATTGGGAGTACAGAGTCTTAACCATTGGACCACCAGTGAAGTCCCCTTTATAATGTTCTTTAATGAATAAAAGTTTTAAATTTTGAAGTCCATTTTATCCATGTTTGTTGTTGTTGTCGCTTAGTGTGTTATGTGTCATAGCCAAGAATCCATTGCTAAATCCAAGCTCATGAAGATTTCCCCTTACGTTTTTTCTAAGAGTTTTATGGTTTTAGCTTTTATATTTAGGTTGTTTATCCATTTTGAGTTAATTTTTGTATATGATATGTGGTATGAGTCCAGCTTCATCTTTTTCCATGTGGAACTCCAGTGATCCCCATACTATCTGTTGAAGAGATGATTCTTGCCCCATGGAATGGACTGGGCACCCTTTTGAAAATCAATGGATCATATACGTTGGGTTTATTCCTGTATCCTCAATTCTATTCCATTGGTTTGTATGCTCTCTTTATGCCATTACCACACTGTTTTGATTACTGTAACTTTGTAGTAAGTTTTGAAATCCAGAAATGTGATTTCTCCAGCTTTGTTCTTCTTTTTCAAGATTATTTTGGCTATTTGGAGCCCCTTACAAGTCCATATAAATTTGAGGATTGGCTTTTCCACTGCTGCAAAAAGACTGTTAGAATTTTGATAGGGATTGCGTTGAATCTGTAGATCTCTTTGGGTAGTATTGACATTGAAACCAAGGGTAATCATCAGTTAGATCCATTAAACTTGTAACCTGCCTTCACTGATCAAGCTTGCTTTAATTGTTCCTATAAAAAAAATTCTGGGAATTCCTTGGTGGTCCAGTGGGTAAGACTTTGTGCTCCCAATGCAGGGGGCCTGGGTTCGATCCCTAGTCAGGGAACTAGATCTGCATGCGTGCCACAACTAAAGATCCTGCATGTCTCAAGGAAGATCCCACCTGCCACAACTAAGACCTGGTGCAGCCTAAATCAAATCAATCAATCAATCAATCAATCAATGTCCTCCAAGTGTCCTGCAGGCTAAACAATAAAATGTTTGCCCAAGTTGTTTTTCAGGAAATTGGAGTCAGCTATGTCCAGTTTGAGCTCATTAAGACTGGTTAAGACTACCAAGCAAGTGTCCACTTGATGACCTTTTGACGTCAGAGGGCCAAAAATTCCACTCTCAGAACATGCTAACACCACCTTTTCCTGAATGTGTCCCATGATGAAGCCTGTAGCTTAGCTGCACCTGTGCAGAATGATGATTATCTCACCTTCTTATTTCCAATCACCTTTCCCCACACTCCCCATGCTTCAGCTTTATACCGTAAATATCCCAAGCCCTATGTCTTTGGAACGGTAGACTTGAGATTTGTTCTCCCATCTCCTCACTTGACTGCCCTGTGAATAAACACTTTCTCTGCTGCAAACCTCCGAGTCTCTGTGTTTGGCTTGCTGCTTGCCCAGCAAACAAACCTGGTTTGGTTCAGTAACATCATCTTAACAATAGTAAGTGTTCCCGTCCAAGCACATGGGATGTCTTTCCATTTATTTGTCTTCTTTAATTTCTTTCAGCAATGTTTTCAGTTTTCAGTGTACAAGTGTACTTTGGTTAAATTTTTCTTAGATTTTTGGGGGGATGCATTTGTAAGTAGAATTGCTCTCTTCATTTCTTTTTTCTGATTGTTCATTACTGGTGTATTGACTTTTGTGTATTGATATTGTGTCCTACAACTTCACTGAATTCATTTATTAGCTCTAGTAGCTTTGTTTTGGATTCTTTGGGATTGTTTCCATATCTAGGATTGTGTCATCTGTAAATAGAGACAGTGTTTCTTCCTTTCCAGTTTGGATGACTTCTGTTTCTTTTTCTTGTCTAATGGACCTGGCTAGAACATCCAGTACAATCTTGAGTTACAAGGGTGAAAATAGACATCCTTGACTTATTCCTGATCTTAGGGGGAAAGCATTCAGTCTTTCATCATTAAGTATGATGTTTGCTGTGGGATTTTTCACAGATGTCCTTTACCATGTGAAGGAAGTTACTTTCTTTAACTAGTTTTCTGAGTGTTTTTTGTGATGAAACAGTGTTGGATTTTGTTAAGTGCCTTTTCTGCATCAATTGAGATAATCATGTTTATTTTCCCCCTTCATTCTATTAATGTGATACATTACATTGATTGATTTTCTTATGTTGACTCACCCCTGCATTCATGGGATAAATCCCATTTGGTCATGATGTATGATCCTCATAATATACTGTTGGGGGAACTCCCTAGTGGCGCAGTGGTTGAGAATCCGCCTGCCGATGCAGGGGACACGGGTTCGAGCCCTGGTCCGGAAGATCCCACATTCCGCAGAGCAGCTAAGCCCATGTGCCACAACTACTGAGCCTGCGCTCTAGAGCCCGCGAGCCACAACTACTGAAGCCTGTGTGGCAAGAGCCCATGCTCCGCAACAAGAGAAACCACTGCAGTGAGAAGCCCGTGCACTGCAACGAAGAGTAGCTCCCCCCCTCCCCACCCTGCTGCTCCCCACAACTAGAGAAAGCCTGCGCTCAGCAATGAAGGCCCAGCGCAGCAAAAAGAAAAAAAAATACTGTTGGATTTGGTTTGCTAGTATTTAGTTGAGGATTTTTGCGTCTATATTCTATAAGGGATTTTGGTTGAATTTTCTTTTCTTGTGATATCTTTGGCTTTAGTATCAGTGTAATGCTGGCCTCATAGAATGAGTTAGGAAGTGTTGTCTTCAATTTGTTGGAAGAGTTTAAGTAGGATTGCTATTAATTCTTCCTTAAATATTTGGTAGAATTCACCAGGAGAGTCCATTCTTGGACGTTTTCTTATTGTGTCACTTTAGGTAATTTGTGTGTTTCTAGGAATTTGTCCATTTCATTTAAATTATTTTGTTGGTGTGCAGCTATTCATAGTATTCTCTTATTCTTTTTATTTCTGTTAGGTCAGTAGTAATGCCTCTAATTTCTGATTTTTTAGTGATTTATATCTTCTTTTTTTTTTTTGTCAGTCTAGCTAAAGCCTTAATTTTATTAATCTTTTCAAATAATCAACTTATACCTTCCATGGACTCTATTGCTTTTCTATTGTTTTATTTACCTCTACTTTTTTAAATATAATTTTTAAGATAGCCTCATTTGCCATTTTTTCTTTCTTTTTCCTTTTTTTCTTTTCTCTTTTTTTGGCAGTGCTGTGCAGCTTTCAGGATCCCTGAGCAGGGATTGAACCCACACCCTCAGCAATGAAAGCGCAGAGTCCTAACCACTGGACTGCCAGGGAATTCCCTATTTACCTCTACTTTAATCTTTATTATTTCCTTCCTTCTGCTAGCTTTGGGTTTAATTTGCTCTCTTTTTGTCTTTATTCTTTTTTTCTTTTTTAGTTCATCAAAGTGTAAAGTTAGGTTATTGATTTCTTTCTTCTATTTTAAGAAAGGCTTTTACAACTATAAGTTTTCCTCTGAGCACTGCCTTCACTGCATCCTGTGGCTTTTGTTCAGTATGCTTTTTCATCAAAATATACATTCTGCATTCATTCAACAAATATTTCTACCAGTTTGGTTCTAGGTGCTGGGGATACAGAAGTGAACACAACAGACAGGCAGGATCTGTATTGTCATAATGCTGACCTTTTAGGGTAAACCAGCAAGACAGAAATTGATGATTTGAAATCCATAAAACAAGGTACTGTGATAGAGAATCACGGTAGTGCTGCTTTTGTTTTTAAAATATATTTTATTAACTAGGTAACACATCCATTTGGTTCAGAAATCAAAAAGATATTAAAAGGTCTAGTTTGCAAAGTCTCCCTTGCACCACCCCTGTTACCATCCACATCATTATCTGCTGGCCTGGCAGACCCCTTCCCTGTCAGGGGTAAGTCTTTATTTGTTGGATCATGGAGCAATCAGGTATCCCAGGATGAGAGCAGAGATGGAGGGAATTCAGGGGCCTGGAGAGTGGCCATCTACCAACTAGGACAGAAGTATTTCTGTAGTTTACACAGCACAGCCATACTGGTGTATATTTGTTGAATATTCATGTTACCTATAAGTAACCATTTATATTATAGTCATATATTCTTCTAGCATTTTTCATGCAAATACAAACACCAAAGATAGCATACTATGTACTCTCTTCGGCACCTTGCTTTTTTAACTTAGCAAAATATCCTGGAAATGTTTATAAATATATCAGTTCATAAAGAGTATCTTCATTTTTTCCAGTGGCATAATTGAATAGAGTGGTTTTGGTGGGGACAGCTCATCTTTGTTCCATATGGTATTGACTGAGGCAGCTCCTCATATTCCATAGTATATATCTGTCACATTTTGTTTATCCGTTATCTATTCACCCATTGATGGACATTGGGTTGGTTCTACCTCTTGGGTATTGTGAATAGTGCTATGAATATGGATGTGCAAATATGTTTTCATGATCCTGCTTTCAATTCTTTTAGAGATCTACCCAGAAGTGGGATTGCTGGGACATACGGTAATTCTATGTTTAATTTTTTGAGGAAACTCAATACAATTCTCCATAGTAGTTGCACCATTTTACGTTTCCAACAACAGTTCACAAAGGTTCCAGTTTCTCCACATCCTCATCAACACTTGCTATTTTCTGTTTTTCTTTCTTTTTTTTTAATAGTAGCCATCCTGGTGGGTGTGAGGTATCTTCTGTGTCTCTCAAAAAGACACTTGTCATTGGATTTAGGGCCTGCATAGATAATCCAGGATTATCTCATCAAGATCCTTAATTACATTTGCAAGATCCTTTCTCCAATTAAGGTGACATTCACAGGTTCCTGGGACTCATACATTGACATGTCTTTTTCCAGGACACCATTCAACTCATTATACTCCCTTTATTTTCCTCCTTGATACTTATCTCCATCTGACATGCTACATATTTACTCATTTATCTTGTTTGTTGACAGCCAATAACCAAAGTAAATCCTTGAGGACAAGGGTTTTTGTGTTTGGTTAACCAGTGTGTTCCCAGGGTTTAGAACAGTGTCTGGCACAAATGGCTACTCAGCAGGTACTGGCTGAATGAATGAACGAAGGGATAGCTAGCCTAGGTAAGTGTTGGCAGAAATGCCTGCCTCCCACCTTTGAGGGGAAAAGGTTTGGGACCTCGGGAATTAAATTACTTAAGGCAGGTTTCTTCCTGTGGGGAATGCAATCTTCTTACAATTACCCATCAATTAGGACAAATTTCAGGGTCCTCCTAAAAAAAAATTAGAAATACAGATACCATTTCTTGCTAAAAGTGAATTAGGATTCCTTGGATAAATGGCTGATTTTGTGTCTAGGGCAGGAAATGTGCAAAATGGAATGTAAGGAAGCCCCAAAAGGCTACTGGAATTGTGTCCAAAAAAAGCATAGCAAAAGTGTTTTATGAGAGAATTTGAGCTTTAAAAAAGGGTAATGGGTTTAATGGATTAAAACACATTTTGTCTTACTGTAACTCCTCCTTGGCTCTAGATTTAACTGTTTGAAGGATGTACCAAGGACAGAGAAACCTGTTAAATGACACATGAAGAAACAATCAACCAAATCCAGAATGTGGAAAATTCTATCGGTCAAATGATCCAGTTGCTTCAATAAGTAAATGGCATCATCATCATCACCATCAACAACAAAAAGGGAAGGGGAATTGTTAATGCAGTAGTCCCCCTTATCCATGGATTTGGCTTCCTGTGGTCAACTGCGGTCCGAAATATTAAATGGAAAATTCCAGAAATAATTCATAAATTTCAAATTGCTCGCTGTTCTTAGTAGCGTGATGAAATCTTGCTCTGTCCTGCCTGGGAAATGAATCATCTCTTTGTCCAGTGTATCCTGCCCATTTAGTAGCCCTCTTAGTTATCAGATTGGCTAGCCCAGTATCACAGTGCTTGTGTATAAGTAACCCTTATTTTAATTAATAATGGCCCCAAAGTGCAAGAGTAGTGATGCTGGCAATTCAGATATGCCAAAGAGAAGCCGTAAATTTCTTTAAGTTGAAAAGGTGAACGTTCTTGACTTAATAAGAAAAAAATCATATGCTGAAGTTGCTAAGATCTATGTTAAGGACGAAACTTCTGTGGAATTTTAAAGAAGGAAAAAAGAAATTCATGCTGGTTTTGCTGTTGAATCTCAAACTTCAAAAGTTATAACCACAGTGCATGATGAGAACTTAAGGTAGAAAAGGCATTAAATTTGTACAACAGAATATTTTGAGGGCCCATATTCACATAACTCTTATTAAAGCATAATTGTTCTATTTTGTTATTGTTAATCTCTCACTGTGCCTAATTTATAAATTAAACTTTATCTGAGATATGTATAGAAAAAGAACATGGTATATACAGCATTTGGTACTATCTGACATTTCAAGCATCCACTGGGGGTCTTGGAATGTATCCCCCTTGGATAAGGGGGGACTACTGTGTATCAAGAGGTTTAAGAGATGTATCAATGAATGCAGTAAGCAGACCTTGTTTAGACCTGATTAAATAATCCAAAGTTTTTTGAGATGGGGAGGGGGGAGGAATTGAATATATACTAAGTATTAGAATTATTAAAGAATGATTTTTAATTGTGTCGGGTATGATAATGGTATTTTTAAGGGTCCTTTTCTGCTAGAGACACACTGAAATATTTATAGGTGAAACTATATGATGTCCAGGGAGTCTTTAACACATTTGAGGAAACAAAAGTGCAGAAAGGGATAAATGAAATAAAGGCAAAATCTTGATTGTTGTTGAAACTGGTTTATGAGTATATGAAAGTTCATTGTAGTTATTCTACTTTTATGTTTCAAAATTCTCTTATTAGAAAATTTAAAACAAATTTTCAACCTTTCTTTGTTCTAATTCCATGCCCAGTAAGAAACTTTCTGGTTTGATTTTTACCTTCCTCCATCCCACAAGAGGGGTGCTGTAACTAGGAGATGTAAACAGGCCTCATGGACCTACTCATTCTGAGTTTTCCTCATACTTTTCCTCAATTTTCTTAGCCCAGTCTTCAGTCTCAAGTTGTACCAGTTTGTTCAAAGAAAGGAGGGAGAAAGACGCAGAGAACCTTGAAGGGAGGAGCCGGCAAACAGGTTAAGTCACTTAAACCAGAAGACTGTCCCCCACTGGACTTGTATGAGATCACATGTTGTTCACATGACTGACTGCTGAATGTGGCCAGATTGTGCCATGTTTTTCGTTCCATTAGAGAAGAATTGAGTCATAGGCTAACATTTAACAATCAGATTTCATACTGGAACCCAAATTTCCAGCTTCTTAAAAAGATCTTATTTTCCATCCTCACTGCAGAACTGCTGCTGCTCGGGGAGGTTTGCCTTGTAAAACTTCTTTAATTCCACAAGGATGTTTGCTTTGGTTCAATCCCACTTCTTACGCGATAAATAGGAGCATATGCAACACTAAGCACGCTATTACAGCGTTTCTTTGTGTTTAGCAAGGAAGGCAGGCAGCAGAGCAAGCACTGGGCCCCCACTTGCACTTGTCACGGGCCCATCGGAGCCACGAGGCCAGGTTTCGTTCTGCTCCACATTTCTCTCCACTCTGAGCCCCAGACCACTGCGGGCCAGTGGAGCAGACCCGCAGTCCAAGGGACTGCATGTCCCAGATCTTCACCTAAGGGACAATGCAGTCGGACAAGTTGAGAGAGCAATACGGGCTGGAGAACACAGACACACAGACGGAGACGCCGCCAAGCCTCGCCCCGCCCTTCGGGAGCAGTCTAGCGACAACTGGACCGTCTCGCATCGTCCCTCCTCCCACACATCTCTCACCTGGAGCCCAATCTCCACCTCCTCTCCCAGGTCAGCACCCCCGGGTGACTATCTGTGGATACTTCAGTGTGTATCCCTAGCAGGGGAGTGTCAGAAAAAAACCACCGCAACACCGACATCGCATACAAAAAAACCCGACAAACTCCAAAAATCAGGAACACCTAAAAGCCGGTTGGAGCCCCACTGGCTCGGAATGTCGTTTCCTGTCGGCTGGACTGCAGCCCCATCCAGGCAAGGCCTCCTCTCCCAGGTCAGGGCCTCCAAAGGCCGGGCGGGCCGCTCCTCCAGGCGGCACCGTACGCGCCTAAGGCCCGTGCACCCCAGAAGGGCTCTCACACCGACACCTGCCCGGCCCGGGTCTCGGGAAGTGCCCGTCGGGCCGTGGGCTCCGACTTTCCCGCCTTGCCCGGACCCCGAGTCCGGAAGCCCCGGGGGGCCCAATCTTCCAGATCTGGGACCCAAGCCCCGGCGCAGGCCAGGAGAACTCTAAACAGGATCTGCAAAGAAGGAGTCAGTCCACGCTTACTCTCCACTCGGCCGTGCCGCGTTTACTGGTGGCGGGGCGTAGGCGCGCGCATGCGCACTGTGTGTAAACCGCTCGTTGGCAGGTGACCAAACCGACTGCGCAGCCAGAGAGCGGGAGGGAACCCCCGAGCGTCCTGCGCGTGCGCACTCTCCCCTCGGCTGTGCATCCTGGCCTGGAAGACGCGCGCGGGGCGGGGCAGAGCGGACGCAGGGAGGGAGGTACCGCGCACGCGTATTCTGCGCCGGGTCTTGCTGCGTCGGTTGAGAGCTGGGCGCAGGTGCGCGCATGCGCACTGGGAGGAGGGCGCGCGTTGGCAGGTGTCTGGGCTGGGCGTCGGCGGGCAATGGGGTTGCTGACGCTGCTGCTCATCGCGCTGTGCGCGGCGGGCGCCCGAGGGCTGTATTTCCACATCGGCGAGACCGAAAAGCGCTGCTTCATCGAGGAAATCCCCGACGAGACCATGGTTATCGGTCAGGCGGGGCGAGGGTGGACAGGGCCCTGCGTGTCCTCCCGACGCGGTCCGGCTCCCCGCTCCTAGCGGCGCCCGACCGTGGCCGGGGGAGCAGTGCCCCCTGCCCGGCGTCTTGGGAACCGCGGCGCCCCGCGGAGTGTGGGAGCCAGACGGACTAGGTAGGTTGTGACGGCTCTGTCTGCTCCGCAGGGAACTACCGCACCCAAATGTGGGATAAGCAGAAGGAGATCTTCCTACCCTCGACCCCCGGCCTGGGCATGCATGTGGAGGTGAAGGACCCTGAAGGCAAGGTGAGGCCGCCTTCACTAGAGCTCTTGGGGTGGACAGCGCTCTGAAGACATGAGCTTGCACTTGGAGAGGTCAGAGTAGAGGCGGGGGCTTTCACTGACTGCTGTGCTGCAGGTGGTGCTGTCCCGGCAGTACGGCTCAGAGGGCCGCTTCACCTTCACTTCCCACACTCCTGGTGACCATCAGATCTGCCTGCACTCCAACTCTACCAGGATGGCTCTCTTTGCTGGCGGCAGACTGGTAAGAGAATTTTCTCTTTGGCCATAGCTCAGAATCTCTCACGTGGTTACAAAATTTTGATTTATTATCCTTATCATTTGTAACACTTTGTGGCACAGTCACAAGCAAGAAATAGACGTTGCCCTTCTGTCCCACAGCCAGGGACAAGAGTGGGTTCCATAGCCTGGAACAGACCATCGGAGGTCCCACCACTTAGACACCATAACCTCAGAGTGTCTCTGACCTTACGACTTTGGGGTCCAACCCTGTTTCCTTCTAGCGTGTGCACCTAGACATCCAGGTCGGGGAGCATGCCAACAACTACCCCGAGATTGCTGCCAAGGATAAACTGACGGAGCTGCAGCTCCGAGCCCGCCAGTTGCTGGATCAGGTGGAACAGATCCAGAAGGAGCAGGATTACCAAAGGGTAAGGGCATGTCACTGTACTTGGACATGGCAGTTGACCTTTATACCCACTACACTTACTGGAAGTTTCTGCCTGGGGCCTTCCCTGCTTGGGAGGTCAGCTGTTCAAAGACTGGAACGGAGGGCTATGAGCCGTTTTTCAGCTCTGTAGAATAAAGGGTAGAGAGGACAGTTCACACTCTAGCAACAGCCATTGCCTACCTCTTTACATTGGGATCTTGCTGAAATGATAAGAGCATGATTTCTGTCCTAGCAGAGATGCTTGTGGAGGGGCAGCGTGTCGCTTCCTCGGGGCACTTCCAGGGGAACCAGAGGCAGTATTTCAAAAGGCATTTGCTCCCACAATCGAGTCGTCGCACAGGAGGGAGGGGCCTCGCAAATGCTGGGACTGTCTCTCCTGCACATTTAATCCTGCGTCCATTGTCCTACGCAGTATCGTGAAGAGCGCTTCCGTCTGATCAGTGAGAGCACCAACCAGAGAGTCCTGTGGTGGTCCATCGCTCAGACCGTCATCCTCATCCTCACTGGCATCTGGCAGATGCGTCACCTCAAGAGCTTCTTTGAGGCCAAGAAGCTGGTGTAGTGCCCTCTCCATATGACCCTTTCCTGTCACCTCAGTTGTTCGGTACTTTCCCCACCCAATACCTTATCCATCTGGATTTTGAGGGAAGAAACAGTGAAAAAAAGAATATAAGCCACATTGGTTCTGTGGCAACAAAGCATTCAGATCAGCCACTTGTTAACACTGGTTCTCAAGGACACAGGACATTGGTCCAAGCTTTCAAAGATCTGTCTTGGGGTTTGTGGGGAGTCAGAACTGACCCAGGACTAAGTCTTGCTTCTTTCGCCACTAGTGATTCCTCTCCATCCTGTCACAAAATGAGCAAATGTCTCCTACTGCTTTAACCTCTCTCTTCGTCTGCTTAGAAAGTAGGCGACCAAAATGCCCCACCGAGGAGGCCCCACCTCACTGCTCCCCCGTCAGTCCTGGGTTCACTCAGTGGCTTCGTGAATGTAAATAAGGGGCAAAGGCCCCAGAGGATTGAAATGTTTTTCTATATATTAGAACTATTTTTTGATAAAATTATATATTTTCCTTCCTAGTTGAAGTGTTACTGCCTTTGTGTGACTAGCTAAAAACACCAATGCAGTCCCTTCTGCATTGTTTATCCATGCATTCTTGTTAACTAACTACCATGGCAGCTCTCAGGATTTCAGCTCTCAGGGCCAGAAAGCAGACATCCCAGCTGCTCTCAAGGCCTAATCAGAGGGCCAGGCAGAGAATTCTTTGGGACACCTGTGATTTCCATCACACAGGGCCTGAGTTCAGACTGAGGCAGTGACAGAGCTAGCACAAGGCAGGGCACTCTTACCCTTCCATTTCCCTTAACCTTTATTTAAGCTGTGGTAAATGTTTTCTTCGTGGGAACCAGATTTGGTTCTTTATACAGATTTTTCCAGTGAAATAAAGCGTGTTGTAGTAGCTGTGTTTGAAATGAAATAAGAGGCTGTGGGCAGAGGGGAGGCACAAAGGGAAATGGAGGAAAGGCTCTTGGTCTGGGGCCTCTGCGGCTGACCCGGAGTGGATTTCAGCAGGTGGGCTTGTGGTGCTAGAGCCTGGCCTGACTGGAGACTCTGGGGTTGTGGGAACGGACAGGGTGGTGGCTCAGCCATTCACAGAGGTCAACCAAGTAGACCTGTCAGCAAGGAATACTGTGAGGAGATTACGTACCCGTTTCTTAGCTCCCTGGAACCATAAATTTAAACACATCTTAGTGTACTTCCCTCATGCCCTTCTGCTGTATAAAGCTTAATGCCCTTAGTTGCCCATTCTTGACGTCTTATTTCATGGTTTTATTTACTTAAAATACATTATTTATCTGATGTACAAAACTAAATTCTGCCCTTCTTGTTTTTCTCTTTAGGTTCTATACTATTTCATGTGTCTACCTATTTTTACTTATAAAAGTATATGCAATTTAGTTTTATAGGCTTTGTCATTTAATGTTTTTGTAGATATTTTTAAAATTCTAATTCTGGATGGCCACGTTAACGGTCCAGTGAGGTGAAATGCCATAAATGACTCTTCCAAAATTCTTTGGCTATTTAAACTAGTTCTTAATTGTCTTCATAGAATTAACACAGGGAAAATCAGGTAGCCTTGGAACTAGTCAGCGTGTGGACCTCTGGCCTGAGGCTCTTGGGGAGCATGGGATGTGTCAGGAAGGGAACACATTTCTGCTCTGTGGCTGTTACTAGGAACCTAGCCAGCAAATCACACTGGAGCCTGGACTGTGGGAATACAGGAAACTACACAGAAGTGCTGGGGTGGCCTTCAACAGTCTGTCCAGCTGTGCATCTCAATTATGCTGATACATCAGTGTGTCCTCAGTTTCTCCTCCTGTGAATTTTTTTGATAGGAAGGGGAGTGGAATGAGGACAAAGGTGGGAGTATAGCACACCTTTACACTAATGGGCACTTGGAATCTCGACTGCCAGAGGACAGGCTAACAGGTGGTGGCTATGGGGAAAAGAAGGATTTCCATACTGGGGTGTGGTATTCAGACACATTATGGCCTAGGAAAATGTTTTTGAAAGTTTGGCTACATCCAAGGAATTCTGGTGATTTTTTTCTCCCCCAATAGTACCTTGATTCCGTTCTGAAAGTCTTGCTTTCTTAGGTTACATAACACCCTTATCAAATAGCTTTCTACCTCCTTACCACAAAAAGGGGGTGGGGCGTAGGAGCCATTCTACTCATCCCATCATCCCTGGCCCAGTCCCCAGCTCTCACTAGGGCTGGCAGTCCCCATCTCCATCTTTTGGTCCCAGCCCCACTTTACCTGTGGTGCATGAATTGCTCTCAGTTCTCACCCTAACCTCTGGCTCTCATGCTGGGCCCACGTCAGAGTAGATTCACAGGGTCATGTGAGAAACTCATCAATATAGATTCCTGGGCAACACTCAGGTCCAGCTGATTAGGTTTATGTTTGGGGTGGTGTGGTAGGCAGAATAATAGCCTCCCAAAGATGTCCAATTAGATGTACTAATTCCTGAAACCTGTGACTATGTTACCAAACATGGCAAAGAGGAATTAAGGTTGCTGTCATCTGCCTCTAAAATAGGGCGGTTATCCTGGATTATTGGGGTGGGTCCAATGTCATAACAAAGGTTCTTTAAAAATGGAAGAGGGAGGCAAAGGAAAGTTGCAGTGATGCGAGGTGAGGACCCAACTCTCCGTTAACAGCTTTGAAGATAGAGGAAGGGGGCCACAAGCCAAGGTGGGAAAGGCAAAAAAGGGATTATTCCTCTAGAGCCTCCAGAAGGGAATGCAGCCCTGCCAACATTGTAATTTCAGCCTAGTGAGGACTCGTCAGACTTCTGACCTACAGAACCATAAGATAATAAGTTTGTGTTAAGCCACTAAGTTTATGGTAATTTGTTACAGCAGCAATAGGAAACTAATACAGGTGGGGACTAAGAATCTTTTTTTTTTTTTGGCTGCGCTGCACCACTTGTGGGATCTCAGTTCCCCCAAACAGGAATTGAACCTGGGCCACTGCGTGAAAACCCGGAATCCTAACCACTAGGCCACCAGGGAACTCCCAAGAATTCTTATTTTTAACCAAGCTGTGCAGGCCACATGGGCTGCTAGGTTTGGGAACCCCAAAGCAACCTACCTTTTTGTTTCTCATGCCACTCATTTTACCAACCTTCATCCTTGTACAATCCAGTTGCTATAGCCTGTCCTTTGGATTGCCTGTGGCCCTGAACCTTAGCCCAGCCTCGGTGACCTCTGTTATATGCTGGTACACCCAGCGTCACTTGCTTTCTACTCTCAAATCCATTGCCCCGTTACAGATTCCCACGGTTCCCACCACTGCTACAGGCAAACAGCCCTGGAACACATATGCTGGTGCACTTTTCCTGAGTACAGTAGGTGGCAGAACAATTAGTGCTTACACATAACCCTGACAGAGATTCCCCCAGATGCATAATGGTAGGAAAGGGCGCAGGACTCACCAGTGTTTCCCAAACGTTGTAAGCTACCACCCGCAGCATGCCTGTTCTTAGGTAGTACAGACGAGCACTCTAAACATTGATTTGTCAATATAACTAATGCTGGCATCACTGCTAGGGTGAGGCTGCCCCTGCCGCTGGTAACCTTAACCTAGCACGCCATTTGGAAGTCGTGTTAAGGAACTGGTGAGGATCTGAGTGGGGGGGGGGGAGGGGGTCGCCGCCTCTCGCCGCCCCTCCCCGAGACCCCGGGCCGCACGAGCCGCCGCAGCCGCAGCACCCCGGGGAACACTATAAGTCATGGCTTCCGGGACGTGCTGACTCCTTTGAAGCTGATTGGTTGCTGCTCTGACCAGCCCACGCGTCATCGCGTGCTCTTCCTGCCGCGCGTGCGCGCTGTCACTACAAAGCGGCAGCATGGAGGATCCCGAAGAGCTGGGTTTTGAACACATGGGCCTGGACCACCGGCTCCTACAGGTACCAGGGAGGGCTGAGGAGCCGGGCCGACTTGGAGAGGGGCGGCGGCAGGGCAGCGCGCCGCCTGAGCCGTCCATTGTCTCCTCTAGGCCGTCACCGACCTGGGCTGGTCGCGACCCACGCTGATCCAGGAAAAGGCCATCCCACTGGCCCTGGAGGGGAAGGACCTCCTGGCTCGGGCCCGCACGGGTTCAGGGAAGACCGCCGCTTACGCCATTCCGATGCTGCAGCTGCTGCTGCACAGGAAGGCGGTGAGTCGGGGGAGGGGCCGGGAAAGGGAGCAGCAGGTGGAGTTGAGTTGCGTTGTGCCCTCTCGGAAAGCTGTGCCCGCCCCCCGCACGCGCCCAAGTCTTTCCCAAGAACCGGGTTTTCTTTTGATCTCTTACCCGTGAAGCGTGGTCTGAGAGAACCTGGCAGTTTTGTGGTAAAACGTTCTGGCCTGGGATTCAGGTTACTTGGGTTCTAAGTCCGGGCCCTGCGACCACCATTCTTTGTGTAATCTTGAGTAAATCGTTTTCTCTTGTTTATGCTATAAAAAGTAGGCACATTTTCTCCTCCCATCTGTAGGATTATTGTGAAAAACCAATGTCCTTACTGGTACATTTTAAGTAACTTTGTAACCATAAAGTAAGTAATCCTTTTTGAGGTCAGTGCTTGGGAAAAGAGTTTTCTATCTACATTCTGAGGTGGGTAAAGTAAGTGAAGGGTTGACTAGACCACAACTGGATTGTTGTGAGGAAGTCACAGCAGTTGGGTCAGATTGTCTGGAAGAGGTAGGGAAAAGCATGCGGTGGCCGTGATGACATGAACCGACTGGCGGAAGTCTTTAATTTGTCTCTTGCAGACAGGCCCCGCGGTAGAGCAAGCTGTGAGAGCCCTTGTCCTTGTGCCGACCAAGGAACTGGCACGGCAGGCCCAGTCCATGATTCAGCAGCTGGCTGCCTACTGTGCTCGAGACATCCGGGTGGCCAACGTCTCAGCCGCTGAAGACTCAGCCTCTCAGAGGTGGGTGAAAGCAACAGGGCTGTAGGGGAATGAGTCTGCACTGGGATGTGGGTTTGGGTTTGTGTGCAGCAAGAAAGAGGGCTAATCCAGGGTGAGGTCCCAGCTGCTACCCTCTCCCCAACACTGAGGTGTTGCCCACCTGCAGAGCTGTGCTGATGGAGAAGCCCGATGTAGTGGTGGGGACCCCATCCCGCATATTAAACCACTTGCAACAAGACAATTTGAAACTGCAAGACTCCCTGGAGCTGCTGGTGGTCGATGAGGCTGATCTTCTTTTCTCCTTCGGCTTTGAGGAGGAACTCAAGAGTCTTCTCTGGTAAGGAAAAGGGGTTGTGAGTAGACACTAGGACCTAGAGCGAGGGGGCCAGTTCATCTGCCACAGTTAGAGGCTTTGGAGCTGGCGTCTGATGGGGCTCTGTTTCATTTTAGTCACTTGCCCCGGATTTACCAGGCTTTTCTGATGTCAGCTACTTTTAATGAGGATGTACAAGCACTCAAGGAGCTGGTACTGCATAACCCGGTAAGAGCCCCATGGAAGCATCTGGAGGCGTTGACATGATACTCAAAAGGACTTGCTTCTCCCTTCTCAAAGGAATCCTTTGTTATTTGGGGTGGGAAATTATTGATTTAGCATTCCTGGTTCTGATGTGCTAGAAGCCGGTAGTTGTAAACCATCCCCCTATCCCCCAAACTAAAATCACTGTGTAGTTCCAGATGTCTGCTGGGGGCTTCAAACCATGCTTTGCCTAAAGCCTGAGAAGGGACCCCCCGCAAGGGGCACAAAGGCTACTTTGAGCAGCAGGGCTAAAGTTCTCACCTTATGTGAACTTTACTCTTCAGAAAGGTTGCTGCTATAGGGGTTCTCTCCTCACTACTGTCATTCATAGTGTGTTTCTCTTTGTTCTGTGCCCCAAATGTTTATGTGTAGTATTATGTTCTCTGTACACTACAACGGTTAGCGTGCTTTGAATTCTTACATTACACAGTTGGAGGGGACCCACGGTGCCCTGCACTAACACGTTTGTGCTGCGGTTGGCGAGCCAGTGGCTTGCAGTAGCATTTCTGTCTTCTTTTCTTTCCTGACCACAGGCCTGTCCTCCCCTAGGTTACCCTCAAGTTACAGGAGTCCCAGCTGCCAGGGCCAGACCAGTTACAGCAGTTTCAGGTGGTCTGTGAGACTGAGGAAGACAAATTTCTGTTGCTGTATGCCCTGCTCAAGCTGTCATTGATTCGGGGAAAGTCTCTGCTCTTTGTCAACACAACGGAGCGGAGTTACCGGCTGCGCCTGTTCCTGGAGCAGTTCAGCATCCCCGCCTGTGTGCTCAATGGAGAGCTCCCACTGCGCTCCAGGTGTGCCGCCTCCCATGTTTCGGTTGAAGGTAGTGCCAGGCCCTGGGCTTGACTGAGCCTCGCTGACTTTACCTGTCACAACTCTGCGGTACTTACTGTAATTCCATCTTCATTTGAGGGGGCTGAGGCACGAAGATTAAGTCGGGGAAGAGTTGAAGCAGAGGGAAGAGTCAGAAGGGGTGACCGTCATGACCAGGCAGGGGGCGGGAGAGCGACCTCCAGCCTGCTCTTGGGGCTCACTTCCGTCTGCTCTCGGGCCACAGGTGCCACATCATCTCACAGTTCAACCAAGGCTTCTATGACTGCGTCATAGCAACAGATGCTGAAGTTCTGGGGCCTCCGGTCAAGGGCAAGCATCGGGGCAAAGGACCCAAGCGGAACAGGTGAGTCCACGCTTCTCTCCTCCCAGCCCTCCCCAGGGAGACCACCCGCTTTTTAGCCTTTCAGAAGACTGTATGGGGGAAGGGACTGAAGGGCCAACACACGTGCTCCGTGGGCAGCACGAAGGGCCAGACTGCCTGGTTTGTTGGCGCGCCATCATCCTGTGAGGGGAGGCGGCCCAGCCTACAGTGGCTGTGACTTTTGGGAAGGATCTTTCTTAGGGGGAAAGAGGAGTCCCCAGTGTCTGTCTGCCTAACGGGTTGGCTGGCTGGGAATTGTTCTCTGATTGCCTGTGGGCAGTGTTGCCCCAGAGCTGAGGTCAGAGCCCGGTTTGGCTGCCCCCACTACCCTAGTTCCTGTTCCAGTTCTGGTGCTTAAGAGTCTTACACGTGTCAGGGTCCTGTAGTTTCATACAAGGCTCTGTGTAGAGATTTTGCTGATTAAATAAGCTTGAGAACGTGGCCTTGGAAGAGAAGAGGGGTCTGTCTGAGGTTGGGGCGTTTTCCTGCAGGGCCGCTGATCCGGAGGCTGGTGTGGCCCGTGGCATAGACTTCCACCACGTGTGTGCTGTGCTCAACTTTGATCTCCCCCCCACCCCCGAGGCCTACATACATCGGGCCGGCAGGTAGGAGAACTGGGGCGTGGCGGGCTGGGCGCCTGGACGGAGGGCACATTGCAGGACACATAGCCCGAGACACAGGCGGGGCCGTCTCTCCTTGCAGGACGGCGCGTGCCAACAACCCAGGCGTAGTCTTGACCTTCGTGCTGCCCACGGAGCAGTCCCAGCTGGGCAAGATCGAGGAGCTTCTCAGCGGAGGTAAGAGCCCAGCTCTCACTGGCCTGCACCCGGGCCAGGCTTCTGCCGTGACACCGTAGACCCGGTGGTGGTGATGGCCGCATGGACACCGGCACGAGCAGCAGCCGCCCGCACACTTGGCCACGCTGTGCGCCATGTCCATCCACCCGTCCTCGCCCTTCCCTGGGTGGCAGGCGCTGTCCCCCTCACAGTCAAGCCAGCTGAGGTCCAGAGCCGTCATGTAATTGGTCAAAGTCATGTTTGTTCTCTGCCTCATGGGGCAGAAGGGCCAAGGGAAGAGGTTTGGGAGACAGGGTGGGACTGGTGGCATCTCAGAGGAGACCCTGGGAGAGGGGGCTGCTGGGGGGGTTCTGTGCTGGCGCCTTCGGGAGGTCATGCTGTAGCGGGGCAGCCGGGCAGCGTTCCAGGCTGCAGGAAGAGCACGCTAGCCGGGGCTGGGCAGGGCTGCTCCACCATCCAGCGGGTTATGGGTGGAGGGTCCAGCCTGGGCTTCTTGTGGGGCCTCACTGCTGCTTGCCACATGGGCCGAGCAAGGACATGCTCACCACTTGGCATTGAGCCCTGGGCTTGTGTAGAAGGTGGCCTGGGGCACCGCTTGACGGGGGATCGAGGGACGACTCTGGGCCTTGCTTCTCTGTGCCCTGGTTTCCTTACCTGAAATGGGTGGAGCCCCTGCTGCACCGCCAAGCCCCCCTGCCCCCCCACCCCGTCTTCTTTTGTTGCAAACATCGAGTGACCCAGGACGCTACTATGACAGACCAGTGTCTGACGGAAAGGGCTGGTGCTCCTTAGTGCTCCGCGGTTGTCATCACGGGTACCTCGTGGCTGGAGTAGCTTTGAAGGAGGAGAGTGGGCGGTGGTCAGGTCAGGTCCTGAGGCTGAGAGATGTGACGGGAACCCAGGACGTGGGGACAACAAGCCGCCCTGGCCACAGCAGTGTGGATCACCTGTCATGAACTGTCTGTGAGAGCCAGGTGTTTTTGCGCATGGGTGCGCTGCTGGGAAGGAGTGGGCTGGCTCCCCGGCTGCTTTGCCCCAGGGTGAGGGGTGCCTCACCCCTACCTCTAAGCAGTAGGCCCCCACTAGACCCCAGCCTGAGCATTCAGCCCAGGGGAGCCTCACTGCCATCTCCTCCACAGGGAGTGGAGCCCCCGTCCTGCTTCCCTACCAGTTCCGCATGGAGGAGATTGAGGGCTTCCGCTACCGCTGCAGGGTGAGCGGGGCCCCCTGGGGTCGGGAGTGCTGGGGGCTTCTCTAGGACCCAGCGTCAGGTCCTTGCTGCTGAGCACCCCAGCGGAGGGCTGGCTCGGGCAGCCCCGCCCTCCTGACCTTTGGTGTCTGCCCCCAGGACGCCATGCGCTCAGTGACTAAACAAGCCATCCGTGAGGCGAGGCTGAAGGAGATCAAGGAGGAGCTTCTGCACTCCGAGAAGCTCAAGGTGAGGGGTGAGGGGCCGTGGGGAGGGAGGGGCGAGGCTTCAGGGCATCGCCCTTCCAGGAGGCTGGCCCTGCTATGAGTGCGAGAGGCAGTAAACTGGCCAGCTAGCTGCGCCTTCAGCAGGTCTGTGGGGAGGAAACAGACCACGAGCGGGTGAAGGACGCCAGCTGTCCTGTTGGGAGGTGAATCAGCCTGGCCTCTGGTGGACAGTGGCCGTGTCCATCAGAATCACAGCTCCTGGAGTTTACTCTCTTGTCGTGCACAGTTGCACGTGTGCCCGCGTTTGTCACGATTCCCCGGGTGGAAACACCCGGGAGTCCTCCACAGAGACGCAGGAAGCCAAGTCGGGTGCATCCACGCGGTGCATGTTACACAGGAAAGGAAGAGGCGGCTGTTTGTGTGTCAGTGCAGGACGGCCCGTGGGCTGATGACGAGTGAGGAGGGTGCGGCAGGCTCCTGACCTCCCCACGGAACGGGGAGTGGGAACGGAGACACATGCCTTCCCACGTGTGCAGCGCACTTGAGGGGAGATGAGAAACCAGATCAGGAGCTGGCTGTGGAGGGGGACTAGGTGACCACAGATGAAGGCGGTGTGAAACCTTAGCCCTTGAAATTCTGAAAGACGGATTACCTGTTCAGAAACTCCCCTGTGAAATTGCAAACGGAGGACTGACGCTGCAGTGCCCGCTTCTCTCCCCTGCCAGACGTACTTTGAAGACAACCCCAGGGATCTCCAGCTGCTGCGGCACGACCTGCCCTTACACCCCGCTGTGGTGAAGCCTCACCTGGGCCACGTCCCTGACTACCTGGGTGAGCAGGGCTGGGGGCCGGGGTGGCCGTCTGTCCCTCAGCTGCCATGCACTGGGCTGACACGGGACCAGGGGGACTGGGCAGCAAGCATGTACACAGACACAAACGCACCTCTGTTCACTCGCTTGAACTCAGCCGCACAGCCTCCTGGGTAGGCGTTGCTGTCTCTGTTGGGGAGACAGGAAGCCGGGCATTCAAGGCCAGGGGTTTTCGCCCCAGAGCCTGGCCCAGTGAAAGCGTGAGCCAGTGCCTGGCCAAGCAGCCGCCTGGCCGTGGAAGGGAGTGACCAGGTGCGGGGGGTGTTGCAGGTAAGAGGCAGTGCTGCTCGAGCCGGAGAAGACTCGGGATTAGTGACCGGGCCAAGCCGGGGGCGGGGGGTGGCTGGAGTCCCTAGAACAGTTGGCGGAGAGGACAGAGAACAGACCTTGTGGGGACAGGGGATGTCTGGCTTGCAGCTGGGAGGACAAGATTGGACCCTGAGATGGTTTCTATGATGTAGAGGAGGCCAAAGCCCAGCTGAGGTGTTCAGGAGCCTGGCTCCATTTACACCTGGGTAAGATGTCCTTTGTGTCTTTGGTAACGGGTATGTGTGACTTTTATGCTGGAGATGCTTAAAGTGGGTTAAGGAAGAGGAGTGGTGAGTGCAGGCCCCCTTCCCCATCCACCTCCCTGGATTGGCGTAAACTGGCAGGTGTGGCAGGAGAGACCCCAGCGCATGGAAGGGAAGGATACGGGAAAATACCAGGTTCCCCCAGGACAGTGAGCTGGAGGGGACACCGGCCGGGGTGCTGGTCTGCGGAGTGAGAAGGGAGGAGGGAGGAGGGAGAAGGTGTGGGAGTGCTCTCGGGTGGCTGCAGCGTGTGGCAGCTTGAGGTGGGATCTCAGTTCCCTGAGCGGGAGTCGAACTCGGACCGTGGTGGTGAGAGCGGCGTATCCTAGCCCCTAGACCACCAGAGACTAGTGGTGCCTAGGAGCAGGGCCCTGGCCTTTGTCTGCTTGGAAGAAAGAATTCAGCAATTCTTTAAAATTCAGCAAAAAGTAGCGAGGTAAGTAAAGTTTTATTAGGAGGGAAGATAGGTGCAGAGAAAGCATGGGTGGGCTCAGAGAGAGAGAGAGAGCGCACGAGCCAGCTGTGAGCTTTTGGGGTGCTTTAAGTCACCTATATGGAGGCAGTTTTCCAGTTTTCATCTGGCCAGTCATCTTGCTTTACGTGGCTCCAAGTCCGTATCTGGTCTGACTCAGGGCCCTGCCGGATGTGCGCGTGCATCTTTTAGCCAAGATGGATTCCAGCACGAGGGTGTTTGGGAGGTTAGCAGACAATATTATGGTCTAGCGCCCCCTCCCCCGAGGAACTGTTTTGCTCATGCATAGTCTGGGAGGTCTCCTTGACCCCAAGAATGAGAAATATGTGGTCTCCTTATCTTTTACCAAAGCAGCGCTTAACCCCTCTCTGTTCCTGCCATTCCCGTTACCTTGAGGTGTGTCCACAGGAGACAAAGTCCAGCTGTTTTTATCCTGTTCCTGTTATTATCTTATTTTCAAAGTGTAAACAGGAGGCTAGTTGTAAATGTCTAACCTGGGGCCCCTCTATCTCCTGCCTCAGGAGGGAACTCCATCCTCTCTGTCACAAAGGAGCAAAGTCATTGCCAAAAGCGTGTGACCTAAAGGGGTCAAGGTGACGTGGGAGGGTGTGGCGGTGTGATGCCCAGAGGCCTGTCAGGACCTGTGTGGGCTAGCCGGATGGGACCCTCTGCTGTGCCATGGGCAGGTGGGAGTGACAGCAGAGCCCAGGGATCATGTAGCAGGTCACGAGCAGTGATGGTGGTGCCTGACAGGTGAGGAAGGATATGGGAGGAGGGGCCACAGGAAGAAATTACATGTAGGGTTTTTTGTTTCAGCAGCATTTTCTTTCCTTTTTTTTTTTAATACTTACTTATTTGGCTGCACCGGGTCTTAGTTGTAGCACGCAGGATCTTCGTTGTGGCATGCATGATCTTTAGTTGCAGCGTGTGGGATCTTTAGTTGTGGCATGCGGGCTCTTAGTTGCGGCATATGGGAACTAGGTCCCTGACCAGGGATCTAACCCGCCCGCCCCCGGCACCACCACCCCCCGCCTCCCCCCCACCCCCGCCGCACTGGGAGAGTGGAGTCTTAACCACTGGACCACCAGGGAAGTCCCAGCATTTTCTTTTTTCTGTTACATACTTACTGTGACAAATCTAAATACTGTAAAGAAGTGTTTTAGTGAAAGTCCCCAGAATCCCACCCCTGGGGATAGCTGTTCTTCTGGCCCTGTGCATGTGTGATAATAGATAGTCGTGTGTTCTTAGGCATTTTGAGTGTGGACTGGAGTGCCAGGCACTGGCTCAGAGTGGGAGAGAGCACCCTGGGAGCCAGCTGGAGGGTGGAGCTGGCGGGCTCTCGGATGCTGGCTGAGGAGAGGGGCTGGAGCTGGCACACGGGGTGGGCCGTGGCCGCTGAGTCAGATATCTCTTCCAGTTCCTCCTGCTCTTCGTGGCCTCGTCCGCCCTCACAAGAAGCGGAAGAAGCCCCCTTCCTCTAGGAAGGCCAAGGTATGTCCCCTGGGGCCTCGGTGATAGCTGCAGGGCTCCCCTCCCACCTTGTTCCATTGTCGCCAGGATGTGCTCGCCCCTTGCCCTCAGGAGGGAGGAGAGAAGTCCCGAGGACTGGCCCCAAACTCCAGGCTACTGATCAAAGTTGTGGGTGCTGGGGCTCTCCCTTGGCCACCCACGGGGCAGCTTCAGGAGCAAAGGGGGACCTGCTGTTCTGTCCCCACTGCCCTCCTCATCCTTCAAGCTACAGGAGGAAGAAGGTGGGCCCCTGCGGTGTCCACAGCAGCTCTTGTCCTTGGCTCACGGCCTGTACGGCTTGCCAAGTGGCAACGGCACCCCCTTCTCTGAGTCTGTCTCCTTTTGCGCACACGGACGTCCGCTCGCCACAGCTAATCTACAGTTTTGCCCCCACAGAAGGCAAAAACCCAGAACCCACTGCGCAGCTTCAGGCACAGAGAAGAGAAGCGTGGACCCACAGCAGCGCCCTCCTAAGCTTGTCCAGGGCCTCTCCTGGGGCTGAGCACAGAGTGTGGAGCGGGCTTCCCAGCCTGGAGGGAGCTTGATTCCCGCACTGGATGGACTGGATTCAGGGCAGGCAGCACTGTGGCCCTCTAGATTTGTGGCCAGGATGGTGCTTTGCCTTTAACAACAGAATAAAAATCCTAGCTGCCCTGGTTTGTGCCTCCTTCCTGTAGGAAGGGGCCATCCCTGGAAACCTTGGGAATCAGAAACCACTTCCAGTAAGCAGTGCCTGGCTCTCTGCCTACTGTGTACAGTGCCTCCTTGGCCAGAAGAGGTCAGCCATGCAGTGCTGCAACCCGGTGCCTTCGGGCCCAGGAGACACCTGCCCTCCTCTGGGTCTCTGGCCTAACCGCCGGCAGCTCCGGCCTTCCTGTCTAGGATCAGGCTGACAGCCCCCCTTCCCTGAAGCTTGGAAGCGACTTCTCACCTGCAGGGAAGATGGCCCTTCCTGATGACACCCCTCTCTCCAGGTATGGACGCGTTGTAGATTCAGCCTCCCACACCCTCAGGCAGCCAGCGGCGGCCGTCTCTCCTCCCCAGACTGCTCTCTGCTCCGCTCCGTTCAGCACACCTGGGCGCGGTTCTTGTTTTCAGTTCGAGCTCATTTTCCTTTCATTAAAGTCCAGGTTATCGATACATTACATGGTTTGGTACTCAGAAAGGAACACTTGTTCAGGTAAGGTAGTACGTCATCGTCGGTATTTCCAGGTGATTGTTTACAATCAAGTAGCATTATCAGTAAATCCTTGGGAAGCCCATCCACGGGGTTTACGCTTTGTCAAGGCGCAGTTCCTCTGGAGTGGAGATTCCCAGTTCATTTAAAGTTCGTCTGAGTTCCTGGATGACGTAAGGGTAGATTTCCTTACGAGGTCCTGCTTTGACCTTAACTTCTAGGATGTGAACTGCACTAGCAAAATCATTTAAGCGTCTGCATGCCTGCCGTGGTTCTGCGTTCTGGAACCAGATCAGAGCCAACTAGTACGTTCATCCCTTTGTGCAATTCCCAAGCGTCGGTATCTGGCTTACTGAAGTATGTCACCGAGCGCGCCTCACGCTCCTCATCTGTCTCATGTGACCCACGGGACTAGCAGTGAATTGACTGGATAGCGGCAGCGGGGCCGGGGGCTGGAGTGGGGTGCAGGAGGACCCGAGGGCTGGTGCGGGTGCCTGCGGCTGCTGCTACCAAGCACCGGTGGCCAGCGGCGCCGAGCATGATGGCGATGGCGGCGCCAAGGTTAAGGCCGAGGAGGAGCTGGGCGTGAGCTCAAGACCACTCAGGAGCTTGTGGGGGCTGGACTCCACCGGGGTTTCAAACGCGCGCGTGGCGGCGTGACGCCCACGTGCCCCGGTCCTTCACTCTCAGCTCAGCTGCAGGGCTCTAACGGTAGAGGGTCCCAACCCGCATCCGGGCCTCCCGGCTGCTGTCTGGAGGAGCGGGGACGCCGGTGACTCAGTGCCCTTGATTGTGCCGGGGAAGGAGGTCAAAAGCGCTTGAGTATTTCTTTCAGAAGGAAAACCAGGCATCGGCGCAAGCTGGTCTGCATGGCGGGAGGAGCCTGGGTCTCTGACTGCTGTTACGGTATGGTGGGACTTGGGGCTGGTGGGGCCTCAGGTTTGGGGTCTCCACATTTCCTGCTCCTGTTCTGAGGATTTCCAGGGAGCCAGGGTGTGCGTGGTAGGGGTCGCTGCTCGGGTGGGATTATCAGTGAGTGGAACGGCAGCCAGTGCAACGCGGTCAGCATTCCTGCGGTCTGCCCTGGCTCGGGCACCTTCATGGAGATCAGTTAATGGAGCTGAGCAAAGATGGCTGCTTATGAGTGTCTGCTGGGTCCCAGAACTGTACCAAGAGCGTCGTGGGTGTCACTGCGTGTGGGAGGAGCCAGCCTTGGAGAGCTTCCTGGCCTCCGTCTGGCTGCTGCCTTCAGTCCCTGCCGGACCTCCCCACCTGCTGCCTGAGGCAGGTGAGGAGCTGAGGCCTGGCCCTGGGGACACGAGAGCCCGGGACATCGAGGAGGCTGTCTGCTCCACGATGGTGTGCCAACCTTGCGCGGTAAGCTTCCTTGTTCTCCGACCCTGCCACCTCCAGGCATCCCGGCCGGTGAGCTTACATCCAGAATCAGCCCGGATGCAGGAGAGTGGGCACCTCGAGTTTCCCCGGTGATGTTCCTTCTCAAAGGGGCCTCTGCTCTGGGCTGTGTTCCCAGCTGGGGACAGAGCTGGGGCCTGGTGGCTGCGTGCTAGATGCGGGCTGTGTGCCGAGAGCCGTGCTGAGCATTCTACCAACATAAGGCTACTCCCGATTCCTAGGTGGGAGGCCGAGGCTCAGAACTTACCTGGCGTCAAGGTCACAGGGCCGGTGATGGCAGAACTTGGAGGTCAGCACAGGCCTGCTCTGATGTCTCGGGCTGGCCCGGCTGTCCACGCCCACGGAGGAGTAGCCAGCGCTGCTGGCGCTCTCACCGGCATGGGGCAGGTGCCATCCTAGGCACTTTCTTACATAACCCCGGGCTGTGTTTACATAACCCTCGCCCAGCTGTCATGGGCCCTGGCACTTGGTGGGATCTGAATTGGGCGAGTTGAAGAGAGTGGTGTGTCCGCATGCCCTGGGTCTGCAGAGGGAAGGTGTACGGATGTCTCACATTCAGTCACACAGCCTTGGGTGGAGGCACTGCTGTCCATTTACACGTGGGGAAACAGGCCCTCAGAGGTTGAACTTGTGTATCCGATACAGAAACCTGTGCCCTTGATAAGCACGTCCAGAATAGAACTGGACAGGCCCTGGGACGCAGGCGTGCACGTGATGGGTGATCTGGGCTTGGAAAGGAAAGAGGTGGGATTAGCCTGCCTTAAGCTCAGCTTCATTGAGCAACAGATAAGCTTGGCCTGTTTCCAGCGGTTTCCAGGCTGGCTACGCACAGAGCTCACGGCAAAGGGGGCAGCAGAGTGCAGGGACTTTCTCCACCCCTGGCTGGCCTAATCCCACCCACGCGTAGGCTTGAATGGGTGCCACTGTGTTCCTGGCTGTGGGCTAGGGTCTAGGGGAGATGGACAGAGGACAGCCCCCGCATGGGAGGAGCTTTAGAGGGGTCAAGAACCAAGCTTTCAGTGCATTCCAACCTCCCCCAAGCTACAGACTCCTGAAGCACCTTTCAGCTCTGCCAACACTTGTTGGAGCTGCCAGGTGCAGGTGCTGGGCTCGGGGCAGAAGGGAGCGGGCCGGACCCTCCAGCCAGCGCACTGGCGGCTAGACTGGCACCCTTCTGGGACGTCCACGGTGCCAGGAGGGTTACCTGGGGCCTCACCCAATTGGAGGAGTCAGGTGAGACTGGAAGGGTGGGGGGAACAGCAGTTCTGAGAGGGGACAGCGTGTGTAAGTGCTCCGGGTGGGAGGGAACCCGGCACATCCGAGGATGAAAAGAAAGCCAAAGTGGTGGTCACCAAAACAGGCAAAGCCTGAGAAACTAACCTCATTTATTTTAAAAAGATGAGAGTCGCATGTTAAAAATTCAGAAGATACCAAAAGGTGCCAGTGGGTTTGAAGCAGGGGAGCGCCCTCATCAGATTTAGCCGCGGCGATAACGCATGGAGAGCAGAGTGTGCCTGGAAACCTCTGGACCCAGAGCACGAACCAGTTCAAGTGCATTTCCCATTCCAGCTAATTCTCTCCCCATCTGCTGAGAATCGGTGACTCAGCCTTTGGGGAATTAGTTGTTCTCGGGACTTTGGTCTTCAGAGGCAGTTTCTCCTGGAGGGAGGCAATGTCGATCGAGCTGAATTCGGGCAGGGAGGCACCCCTGCCAAATGCCATGCTCTTTTCCCCGGAAAAAAGCCTTAGGGTGTCCTGCTTCTCAGCGGGGCCAAGAGCCACTGCTCGTGTGTTCACCACAGCCATGTTTATGTGGAAAAAGAAGACGTGATCCTTCTTGGCAGGAAAAGTCACCTCTGCCCGGCCTCCCACGGTGTGCCAGGCACCTCGCTGGGCAGACTCGACCTCACTCAGCTCAGAGCCTCTTCAGAGCTCGAGTGTCTACCCACAAATCCATCCTCAAGGCCGCTGAGAAGCAGTGAGATCGACGTGGCACGGCTGAGCTGGAGAGCCTGGGCATGTCCGAGGTCTTCACACCAGCTCCAAGAACTACCTTTGTGGCACCCGAGATGTGCCAGCCTGGCCTCCAGGGAAGCGCCTCGCTTTTGGCCTCCTCTGGGGTCTCAGCTGTAAGTGGGCATATAGTGCCCTCTCCGAGTGTCCCTGTGTGTGGGATGAGCCAATGAAGCTTGGGAGCCCCTGTCCCCCAGCGCGACCCCCCGCCCCATGCCTGGCTCTGTGCTAGCCCCTGGGTCCCGTGGGACGGCTCTGCACACAGCGCCCTCAAACTTGAATGCGCACCTGGATCGCAGAGGCTGCTTCTCGGAATGCAGGTTTCATCCCACAGGTCTGGGGGCAGGGCCAGAGATTCTGCATTTCTAATAACCTCCTTCCTGTGGGAGCCCAATGCTGCCGGACCCCACGGCAGCCCTTGAGAGCTGCGCTTTACTGTCCACACCCCCCTCCCATTGTACAGCTTGGAAAACTGAAGCTCAGAGAGAGTGAGTAGCTAGCCTAGTGCCAGCCGGCTAAGTGGCAGAGTAGGAGGGTGCTCAGATCAGCGGGCCCCCCTCTAGAACCCAAGGTCCAGCCCTGTCCTGTCCCTTCTCTGAGTCTCATCTTCATCTGTGAGGGGCAGTGATAAAGGGTGTAACTTTCTAGCCTAAGTGTCGATACGTCCCGTCCAATGTTTATGACATACTGAAAAATTATTAGTTGTTTATTTGAAATTTAAATCTGGCTGGGCGTCTTCCTCTGTATTTACTAAATTTGGCAGCCCTAGAGTGTGGACCTTTCTTGCCTGGGCATGGCTTCCTCCAGGAAGACTTCCTGATCCCTGGCCTGGGCTGGGCACCTTTTTCTCCGTGTGTATCTAATACCGCCCTTGACCTCATTAGGCTTGTCTCTGGGGCCTGGTCTCTACTCTGGCCTGGGAGCTCTTGGAAGCAGGCGCCATGCCAAGTTGTTAGTGGGCTCCTGGGCCCAGCCGGGACTCGCCCATGTTCATTAAAAGCTTTTCCCCTGAGAGTGTCCCTGGTACCTTGAGGGTAATTCATCGTCACGAGCCCCTCTCCTGCCTGAAGCTCTTGAGCACTATTTCCAGCTAAAAGTGGACGGAAGGATATGCTAAGCAGGCTGGACTCTGCCCCCGGTGCAACGGGCTGCACGCCCCCTCCAAGTCACCTCTGTGACTCAGGGCAGAGACCAGGCCAGGCCATAGTCCTGGGCCATCCTCTCCACGGACCTGCAGGCCCTTCCCCACCTCAGGCTCCTGAGATGCTGCGCGAGCAGGCTGGGTGAGCAGACGCCCGAGATGCTGGTGGCTGCCCCACCGGGGATGGGGACAAAGGACCAGACGGCCCGGAACTTTCTGGCTTCCACACCAGTGCTTCCTGATTGCGGCTGAGCTCCAGGGAAAGACAACCTCATATGCTCACTGAAAGGCATAGATTGGACCCTTATAGGTGCGGTATCCCTGCCCCCAGGAACCAGGAACTCAGCTTCCAGGAGCAAAACACATACATAAGGCAACAGAGAGGCCAAATGCTGTGATGGCTAGAGCACGGAGAGCCCGCCTGGGCCTGGGGTGGTGGGCAACGTCCCCATCCCGCTGAAGAATTTGACGCGAGTTGTGAAGGACAGGCAGGAATTGGGAAGACATGGAGGGGGCCGTTGTGGTGTCACAGCCGAGCTGGGGGAAAGGGACCCACAGGACACGTGGAGAACAGTGAGCAGGTTAGCTGGCTTAGCAAAGGCTTCGTGGGGCAGTGGTTCTCAACTGGGGTGATTTGCCCCAACGCGGCCTCTGGCGAGGAGTGGAGACAGTTTAGATCATCACATCTGGGGGTGGATGCTACTGGCATCTAGTGGGTAGAAGGAGGAATGCTGTTAAATCCTACAATGCCCAGGGCAGTCCCCACAAAGAAGAGGCATCCGGCTGAAAATATCAACTGGGCCCTGCAAAGCACCAGTAGGGGATGCTGAGAGCCAGGTGAGAGAGAGCAGGGAATTCCAGGCACATCACTTAGGAGTGCGTATAGCTGCGGTAAGAGAAACCCCATGACAGGGATGTAAAGGAAGAGGGGTCGGAATAACTGGATCTGGTTGGCGGCAGGGATCCGAGTTCTTCCATCTTCCTGCCCTGCCATCTTTTTTGTAAATTGTGGTAAAATATACGTAACATAAAATTGACCGTCTTAATCATTTTAAGTGTGTAATCCACATTGCTCAAGCGTGAAGTACACAAAGTACATTCACACTGTTGTGAATTCACCACCATCCATCTCCAGAACATTTTCACCTTCCCAACCTGAAACTCGATACGCGTTAAGCAATAACTTCCGACCCACTCCACGAGCCCCTGGCAACCACTGTTCTACTTTCTGTCTCTATGGTTTTGACCACTCTAGGGTCCTCATATAAGTGGAATCACAGTATTTGTCCTTTTGTGTCTGACTTGTTTCACTTAGCATAATGTCTTTGACGTTCATCCGGGTAGTAGCATGTATCAGAATTTCATATCTTTTTGTGGCTGAATAACATTCCAAGCATGTATATGCCACGTTTTTGTCCATTCATCTGTTGACGGACACTTGGGTTGTTCCACGTTTGGGCTATTGTGAGTAGCGCATCAGTGAACGTTGGTGTACGCCTATTCCTGCTTTCAATTCTTTTGGGTATATACCTTGGAGTAGAGAAGAATTGATGGATCATATGGCGATTCCATGTTTAACTTTTTCAGGAACTGCCAAACTGTTTTCCATAGTGGCTGCACCAGTCTATATTCCCACCAACAATGTGTGAGCTTTCTAACTTTTCCACATTCTAACAACACTTGGTATTTTCCATTTTTTTAAATAAAGGCCAACCTAATGGGTGTGAAGTGGTATCTCATTGTGGTTTGATTTGCATTTCCTAATGACGAACGATGTTGAGCATCTTTTCATGTGCTTACTTATTGGTCATTTGTCTGTCTTCTTTGGCAAAAAAGTCTGTTCAAGTTCTTTGCGTATTTTTGAATCGGGTGCTTTTTTTGTTTGTTTGTTTTGGGCCTCACTGCATGGCCTGCGGGATCTTAGTTCCCCCACCAGGGATTGAACCCGTGTCCCCTGCAGTGGAAGTGCAGAGCCCTAACCACTGGACCACCAGGGAATTCCCTGGGTGGGTTATTTTTATTGAATTTGTGGAATTAAAAAGATTCTGCATATTAATATCAACCCCTTATCAGGTATATGTTGTGCAAATATTTTCTCCCACTTTGTGGATTGTCTTTGCAATCTCTTGATAGTGTCCTTTGATGAACAGATTTCAATTTTGATGCATTCCAATGTATCTGTTTTTTGTTTTTTGTTTTTTTTTTACTATTTATTTATTTATTTGGCTGCTCTGGGTCTTAGTTGCGGCATGTGGGATCTTTTGTTGCAGCATGTGGGATCTTCAGTTGCTGCATGTGGGATCTAGTTCTCTGACCAGGGATCGAACCCGGGCCCCCTGCATTGGGAGCATGGAGTCTTAACCACTGGACCACCAGGGAGGTCCCCAATATACCTATTTCTTTTTCTTTTACCTGTGCTTTTGGTGTCATAGCAGCAGAAATCATTGCTAAATTCAATGTCATGTAGATTTCCCCCTAAGTTTTCTTCTAAGAGTTTTATAGTTTTCCTCTTTCATTTAGATTTTTGATCCATTTTGAGTTAATTTTTGTATATCGTGTAAGGTTAAGGTCCAACTTCATTCTTTTGCATATGGATATCCAGTTTTTTCAGCCCCATTTGTTGAAAAAACTATCCCTGGTCTATATATGTCTTTATTCTTGTACCACACTATTTTGATTACTGTAACTTTATAATAAGTTAGAAACAGAAAGTGTGAGTTTTCCAACTTTGTTCTTTTTTGTCGAGACTGTTTTGGCTATTCAGAGCCCCTTGAGTTTCCACCCAAATTTCTGCAAAAAGTGTCATTGGGATTTTGAGAGGAATTGCATTGAATCTGTAGATCTCTTTGGGTAGTATTAACACCTTGACAACAGTAAGTCTTCCAGTCCATGAATGTGAGGTGTGTTCCTATTTATTTATGTCTTCTTTAATTTCTTTTGATTTGATTTGATTTAGTTTTTTATTGAAGTATAGCTGACTTACAGTATTATATTAATTTTAGGTGCACAACATAGTGATTGGATATTTTTATGTATTACAAAATGATCACCACTTCTTTAATTTCTTTCAGCAATGTTTTATAGTTTTCACTGTACAGGTCATTCACCTCCTTGGTTGAATTTATTCCTGAGTATTTTATTCTTTTGATGCTATTGCAAATGGAATTCTTTTCTTAATTTTCTTTTCAGATTGTTCATTGTTGGTGTGTAGAAATGCAGCTGATTTTTGGGCAACTGATTTTGTATCCTGCAACTTTGCTGAACTTGGTTATTAGCTCTAGTAGCTTTCTTGTAAATTCTTTGGGATTTTCTATATATAGGATCATGTCATCTGTGAATAGAGATAGTTTTACTTCCTCTTCTCCAGTTTAGGTATCATCTGTTTCTTTTTCTTGTCTAATTGATCTGGCTAGAATATCAGCACAATGTCAAATAGCAGTGGTGAAAGGCATCCTTGTCTTGTTCCTGATCATAGGGGAAAATTTTCAGTCTTTCACAATTGAGTATGATGTTTGCTGGGGGATTTTTGTAAATGTCCTTTATCATGTTGAGGAAGTTCTCTCTCTCTCTCTCTTTTTTTTAAAAAATAAATTTATTTATTTATTTTTGGCTGCGTTGGATCTTTGTTGCTGTGCACACGCTTTCTCTAGTTGCGGCGAATGGGGGTTACTCTTTGTTGTGGTGCACGGGCTTCTCACTGCGGTGGCTTCTCTTGTTGCGGAGCACGGGCTGTAGGTGCTCAGGCTTCAGTTGTGGCACGTGGGCTCAGTAGTTGTGGCTCGCAGGCTCTAGAGTGCAGGCTCAGTAGTTGTGGTGCACAGGCTTAGTTGCTCCACGGCATGTGGGATCTTCCCGGACCAGGGCTCAAAACTGTGTCCCCTGCATTGGCAGGCGGATTCCTAACCACTGCACCACCAGGGAAGTCCCTCTATTCTCTGTTTTGTTTGTCTCTGCTCTCATTTCTATTATTTCCTTCCTTCTGCGAGCTTTGGGTTTAGTTTGTTCTGCCTTTTCTAGTTTCTTAAGGTGTCCAGGTAAGCCATTGATTTGAGATCTTTCTTTTTAGATTTTTCTATCTCCTTGTTAATTTTGTTCATACTTTTTTTTCTGATTTCCTTTGGTTCTTTATACCTTTTTCCCTTTGCCTTCTTGAGTATATTTTAGTCAGTTGTTGGTTTTGTTTTGGTTTTTTTTTTTTTTGCCTACACTGCACAGCTTGTGGGATATCAGTTCCCAGACCAGGGATTGAACCCGGGCCACAGCAGTGAAAGCAACAAATCCTAACCACTAGACCACCAGGGAACTCTCTAGACAGTTGTTTTAAGATCTTTTCTTATGGGTTTCCTCAGGGATGGTTTTTGTCAATTTTTTTTTTTTTTTTTTTTTTTTTTTGCCACACCGCATGGCTTGTGGAATCTGAGTTCCTCCATCAGGGATTGAACCCATGCCCCCTGCAGTGGAAGCTCAGAATCCTAATCACTGGACTGCCAGGGAACTCCCTGTCAATTTTTTTGTTTGTTACTTTGAATGGGCATATTTTCGTGTTTCTTTGTATGCATTATCATTGTTTTGTTGAAAACTGGGTATTTGATTATTAAAACGTGCTAACTCTGGAAATCAGATTCTCCCTATTCCCTAGCATTTGCTCTTTTGGTTTGTTTATGTTTTTACTGTTGAAGGTTGTAGTGGTCTGTTTATGTTTATACTTTTCCAAACTATATTTGCAAAGACTATTCCTTGTGTGTGCTCACTGAAATCTCTGCTCCTTTAGCTCATGATTGGCTAATGTTTTGGTAGAGATTTCCTTGAATGCCAGGAGCTAAACAAAGAAACAAAACACACACACACACACACACACACACACACACACACACTCACACACACACACACACACACACACACACACACACACACACACACAGAAACAGAAAACCAAACAAACAAAACTCCACCTCTCCCTTTTTTTCAGATTGGCTCTGTGCCGGGATTATCCTTTAACATTTATGCAGGCTTGCTCTGAGCCGAGTTATAAGCCCAGGGTGAAAGCGTCAGGTCTCTGCAGGCCTTTTCTGGGTATGTGTCTTGTGCTGTGCATGCCTGTGGCTTTCTAAATACCCCTTATACACAGCTGCTTTTGAATGTACTAACTTTCCAAGCTTCTCCTCTGGGCTGTATATGATCTGTTGTATGTCTCCACTCATAATCCCTTGCCTCAGATGTCTTTTAGGAGCAGTAGCTGTTGCTTTGTCCACCTGACTTCCACTTGACGCGAAAGAGAAGCAAGTGCCTCACATTTCTTTATGTCGCAGTTCTTTAGGTCTCCCCAAGACAGGTTAGAATGTATATACACAGTAATTTGCAAGTAAGGGTACCTCAGCTTCCACTGGTTTGAGGGAGGGGATTAGAAACTGTGTTACCATCACTGCAAGACGAAGACCTCCGCTGTGCCAGAGAGGGGGTGGGGCATGGTTGAGTAGAAACACTGCAAAACTTTCCTACTGTCTTTTTTCGTTTTTTTTTTGGCTGCACCACATGGCATGTGGGATCTTAGTTCCCTGACCAGGGATCAAACCTGCACCCCCTGCAATGGAAGCATGGTGTCTTAACCACTGGACTGTCAGGGAAGTCCCCTACTGTCTTTTTTTTTTTTTTAACACCTTTAATGGAGTATAATTGCTTTACAAGGTGTGTTAGTTTCTGCTTTATAACAAAGTGAATCAGCTATACATGATATATCCCCATATCTCCTCCCTCTTTTTTGTTTTTTTTTTTTGCGGTGTGCCGGCCTCTCACTGTTGTGGCCTCTCCCATTGCGGAGCACAGGCTCCGGACGCGCAGGCTCAGCGGCCATGGCTCACGGGCCCAGCCGCTCCGCGGCACTTGGGATCCTCCTGGGCCGGGGCACGAACCCGTGTCCCCTGCATCGGCAGGCGGATTCTCAACCACTGCACCACAAGGGAAATCCTCTGCTTTTTTTTTCAGTGTTTTTGTGGGGAAAACAAGAGCTTGGAGCTTCCTAGTTCACCATTTTGCTGATATCACTCCCTCTGTGATCTTGTGCATCTTGCCTTTCTCCTCATGTTTGATGCCTCAGGGCCATAACGTGGTTGCTACACCTCCAGACATTCCATCTATGTCTAGAGCAGTGAAAAGAGAGAAATGCTAGATTACCATGCCCGCTGCATACATCCCATTTAATGAGGGAAACAGAAGCCTTCATGTTGGAGAAAGAAGGTCATGGGAAGCTGATGGAGTAGGATGTACCAGGAATCTGTCTCCCCACCTAGACAACAATTGCACTGGCAGAACTTGTCTGATGTAACTATTTTGGAAATCTGGAGTCTGTTGAAGGCTTGCAACTTCCAGGGGAAGACTTGGAGGGTAAACTGGGGTTAATTTTGCTCAATTTCAGCCCTTTGTACAGTAGCACCTACCTATCCCCAACTTCCAGCCTGTCTGCAGGAAGCTGTGCGCAACAGCTAGTCGGAGCCAGGGTGGACAAAAAGGACCCTATCCTTCAGATACTGGGGATCTGTGCTCTGATGGCTGATTGCTGGTTCAGGTCACAGAGGTGCAGACAAATAGGCACCTCCCCCGTTGTTGCAAGCCCCTCCCCCTCCAGGTGAAGTGACCTCCAGAAGGTTTAAAGGACCAGTGCCCTTTTATTCCCACCTTCATTTTTCACTTTTTGCTCTTTCAGGGGCCAGACATTAAAATCTAGGGCATTCAAAAACAACTGCATATACAGAGAAAATTAGAAAGTGACCCTGCATGCCCAGGAAAAGTCTAAAAAAGGACTTGAGAAGACCTTAAGTTTATACCTTAGGTTGATCCTGGGCACAGACACAGCCTATAACGATCAGAAAACAATACACAATAAACAACCTGAAACTAACACAACATCATAAATCAATTATACTCCAATAAAAATTAAAAAAAGAAAACAATACACAGTAAACAAAAACAATAACAAACCCTGGGGAAGGAGAGGAATCTGATTTCCAGAGTTCCCTCACTAATAAATTCACATGTCCAGTGTTCAACAACAACAACAAAAATCACAAGGCATACAAAGAAACAGAAAAGTATGACCCATTCAAAGGGAAAAAAAAATCGACAGAAACAGTCTTTGAAAAATATATACTGGCAGAAATACTAGACAAAGGCTAGTATAAAAACAACTGTCCTAAAGATGTTGAAAGAACTAAAGGAAAGGGACTTCCCTGGTGGTGCAGTGGTTAAGAATCCACCTGCCACTGCAGGGGATACAGGTTCGAGCCCTGGTCCGGGAAGATCCCACATGCCACAGAGCAACTAAGCCTGCGAGCCACAACTACTGAGCCCACGTGCTGCAACTACTGAAGCCCATGTTCCTAGAGCCTGTGCTCTGCCACAAGAGAAGCCACTGCAATGAGAAGCCCATGCACCACAACAAAGAGTAGGCCCCACCCGCCACAACTAGAGAAAGCCCCCGCGCAGCAACGAAGACCCAACACAGCCAAAAATAAACTAAAAAAATAAATAAATTTATATTAAAAAAAGGAGGAATCAGTGAACTTGAAGATAGGTTAATGTAAATTATCAAGTCTGAGAAAGAGAAAGAAAAAAATTTGAAGAAAAGCAAATGGGGCCTAAAGGACTTGTAGGACACTATCCTTCATACCAACATATGCATCAAGGAGTCTCAGGAGAATAAAGAGAGAAAGGGGCAGAGAGACTATTTGGAGAAATAATAGTGGAAAACTTTCTAAATTTGATGAAATAAATGAACATAAACATTCAAGAAACAATGAACTCCAAGTAATGTGAACTCAGGTCCATACCAAGACATATTATAATCAAATTTACAAAAGCCAAAGAGATAATCTTGAAAGCAGCAAGAGAGAAGCAAATTGTTGCATACACAGGATCCTCAGAAAGATTATCAGCAAGTTTCTCATCAGAAACCTTGGAGTCCGTAAGATGTTGGGCTGATATATTCAAAATGCTAAAAGGAAAAAGGTGTTAACAAGAATCCTATATCTGGCAAAACTGTCCGTCAAAAGTGAGGGAGAAATTAAGACATGCCCAGATAAACAAAAACGGACGGAGTTTGTAACCGTTAGATCTTCCCTGCAAGAAATGCTCAAAGGAGTCCTACAAGGACACTAAACAGTAACTCAAAGCCATATGGAGATATAAAGATCTCTGTAAAGATACGTGGGCAATTATAAAAGCTATCTCACTGTAACAGTGATTTATAACTGCAATTTTTGCTTCCTACATGATTTAAGAAACTAATTTTAAAAAACTGTGAAAACTAGTATTTCTGTACCTTGGTTTGTAACCCTCAATCTTACTTTCTATGTAATTTAAGAGCCAAATGCATTTGAAATAATTATTGGTTTATGTTTTTGGATGCACAATATATAAAGATGTAATTCTGTGACAACAGCTGAAAGAGATGGAGACAGAGCTGTAAAGTAGCAGAGTTTTATACGTTATTGAAGTTAAGCTGGTATAAATAAAAACTAGAGTGTTATAACTTTAGGATGTTAAATGTAATCCCCATGGCAGCCACAAAGAAAATAGCTAAGGAATATACACAAAAGGAAATGAGAGAGGAATTTAAATATTTCACTATCAACTAAACACAAAAGAAGATAGTAATGCAGGAAATGAGGTATTAAAAAATCTATAAAGCATATAGAAAACAACTAGCATGATGACAGAAGAACCCCATTATCAGTAATTACTTTAAATGTAAATAGATGAAACTTTCCAATCAAAAGACACAGATTGGTAGAATGGATAAAAAACATGATCCAACTATATGCTGTCTACAAGAGACTCACTTGAGATCCAAAGACACCTACAAGTTGAAAGTGAAAGGATGGGAAAAGATATTCTATGTAAATATAATCAAAAGAAAAGAGAGATGGCTATACTAATATCAGACAAAATAAGCTTTAAATCAGAAAGTTTACAAGAGACAAAGAAGGACATTGTATATTAACACAAGATTCAATACAAGAAAAATCAGTGTGTATAAACATTTATGCAACTAATGGAAGACCATCAAAATCTATGAAGCAATATTTGACAGAATTGAAGTGAGAAATAGAAGCTCTACAATAATAGTAGGAGAGTTCAATATCTCACTCTCAATAGTAAGGAAATAGAGGACTTGAACAACACATTAAACTAATTAGACCTAACAGACAAATACAGAACACTCTACCCAACAGCAACAGAATACACATTCTTTTCAAATATAAATGGAATTAGGCCACAAATTAGGTCTCAACATTTGAAAAGATAGATATCATATGATGTATATTCTCTAATCACAACTGGATGACGTTGGGAATCAATAACAGAAGGAAAACTGGAAATTTTGCAAACTGTGGAAACTATACATTAATTCTTAAACTCTTGAACAACCAGTCATTCAAAAGACAAATCACAAGAGAAAGTGGAAAATAATTAGGGAATGAACGAAATGAAAACACAATATACCAAAACCCATGTGATACAGTGAAAGTGGTGCTAAGGAGATACTTGTAGCTATAAACACTAACATTAAAAAACAAGAAAAATCTCGAATTAACAGCCTAATTTTACAACATAAGGAATTAGAAAAAGAGGAATAAACTAAATCCAAAGATTAGAGTAGAGTTAAATGAAATAAAGAATAGAAGAACAATATAGAAAATTAATGAAACCAGAAGTTGGTTCTTTAAAAACATCAACAAAATTGACAAACCTTTAGTTAGGTGGATAAAGAAAAAGAAGAGAGGGACTTCCCTGGTGGCGCAGTGGTTAAGAATCTGCCTGCCTATGCAGGGGACACGGGTTTGAGCCCTGGCCCGGGAAGATCCCACATGCCACAGAGCAACTAAGCCCGTGAGCCACAACTACTGAGCCTGTGCTCTAGAGCCCGCGTGCCACAACTGCTGAAGCCCGCGTGCCTAGAGCCCGTGCTCTGCAACAAGAGAAGCCACCGCAATGAGAAGCCCCCGCACTGCAACGAAGAATAGCCCCTGCTCGCCGCAACTAGAGAAAGCCCACGCACAGCAACGAAGACCCAACACAGCCAAAAATTAAAACAAATAAATAAATTTATTTAAAAAAAGAAAAAGATTAGAGAAGACTCCAATTACTAAAATAAAAAAATGAAAGTGGGAACATTGCTACCAATTCTACAGAAATAAAGTATTATAAGAGAGTACTATGAACACTGGTATGCCAACAAATTGGATGACCAAGATGAAATGGACAAATTCCTAGAAACACAAAATTTACAAAGACTAAATCATAAAGAAACAGGTAATCTGAAATAGACCTAAAACTAGTAAGGAGATTGAAGCAGAATCAAAAATCTCCCAACAAAGAAAAGTCCTGGACCTGACAGCTTCATTGGTAAATTCTACCAGACATTTTAAGAATTAAGACTAATACTCCTCAAACTTTTCCAAAAAACTGTAGAGGAGAGAACACTTCCTAACTCATTCTCTGAGACCAGCATTGCCCTGACACCAAAGCCAAACAAAGACATAAGATAAAACTACAGAACAATATCCCTCAGGTACATTGATGCAAAAATCTTCAACAAAATACTAGCAAACAGAATTCAGCAATACGTTAAAGGGATTATACAGTATGACCAAGTGAGGTTTATTTGTCAAATGCAAGGATGGTGCAGCATACTAAAATCAATCCATTTGATATGCCACATCAACAAACTAAAGGAAAAAAACCCCACTTTATCATCTCAGTTGATTCAGAAAAAGCATTTCACAAAATCCAACATGATTTCATGATTAAAAAAAGCACTCAGTAAGTGAGGAATAGAAGGAATACTTCATTACAATAAAGGTCTTATGTGAAAAACCAACAGCCAACATTGTACTCAATGGTGAAAG
>NW_021145460.1:0-37473 GCF_002837175.3 Physeter macrocephalus
TCATCTGTACAAGAACCTCTGAGCTGGGGACTACAGTTCCCCCTTGTTCTAAGTGGGAAACTGAGATGCCAAGATTCCTCCTGGCCTGTAAGTAGCAGCCCTGGGGTCAAAGCCAGATCCCTCTGGTCCAAAGGCACAAGGCATCCCCTCCCCTGCATCCCCTTTCCCTTGACTGGCTCCGCCTCCTCTTGGGAAATGGAGCCCTGAGCAGGAATGTCAGAGGCCCTCCACCACACAGGCTGTGGCCTGTTCCCTGGCCTATCCCCATCTGGAACACACTTCACTTCACACCTGAAACAGTGTATACACACACACACACACACACACACACACACACACACACACAGTCAGAGGCCATGAAACACTGACTCATCCTGGGAGGGCTACCCTCCAATGTTTTCTATTTTACTGAAAAGTCCCAGCTATCCCACTAACTCGGTCATAGCCCACTAAGCGGTGGTGAGGGCAGAGAGGACCGCTGTCTGAGTGTCCCCACTGCCAGGACACCGGATTCCCCCTGCCAGCTCCTGGGGGTGTCCCCTGCAGGGCTCTCAGAGACAGGCACAGATGACCATCGATGCATATGAGCAATTTATACATGTCTCTAGCTGTTTCCTCTGGTTTCTAGAAGTAGATAAACTCAGTTGAAGGGGAGGGTATCAGGGTCCTCCAAGAGGAGAGTCCAGGGACCTTTTATCTTCCCTCACCTTTTCACCCAGCTCCTCCCAGACCAGCCCTGAGGCTGTCCTTAGGCTGAATTTGTCCTCTCCTGAGGGGAGGGGGGACAGGGAAAACAGGGAATGCTGGTTTGGCCAGGGGATGGGTGTTGCCTGTTGACAGAATACTGGTGTGTCTGCCAGGACCCCAGGGCTGGGTCTGCCCCTGTGCACAGCATGTGAGATTTTAGTTTCCAGACCAGGGATTGAACCCATGCCCCCTGCAGTGGAAGCGCAGAGTCTTAACCACTGGACCGCCAGGGAAGTCCCTGGCTCACCTCTTTATTACCAGGGAGGGACCAGTGTCCGGAAGCTACGCCAGAGAACTTTGTAAAAACACAAACTGAATGAGAAAAACCAATCAGTTGGTCCCAGACCAGGTCCCAGGGAACCAGATGTTTGCAGCTAAAAATGGAAGCACGACCTTTCAGCCAGCAGTCACAAGCTCCCCCAGCCTGTGCCTGGCCCCTGCAGACTCTGGGAAAGAAAACCCTGCCTTACAGGAACCTGAGGTCCTCAAGGGAAATCCCAAGGACACAGGCAATGACACCCACAAAGGACCTGGGGGGCTGTGCCCATGCACCAGGCAGATCTGCATTTGCAACTTTAAGCTGCATCATTGTGACCTTGAAAGCTATAACCTCTCTGAGCCTTGATTGTTGTTTTTTCTCCCATGCTGTTTCTCTGCACAGATATTCCTCGACTTACAGTGGGGTTACATCCTGATAAACCCATCCTAAGATGAGAACATACTGAACACCATAGCTTAGCCTAACCTACCTTAAACTTGCTCAGAATACGTACGTTAGCTGGCTGTTTATATTATAATAGAGCTGAACATCTCACGTAATTTACTGAATACTATACTGAAAGTGAAAAACAGAATGGTTGTCAGGGCACAGAATGGTCATAAGTGTATCCTTGTTTAGCCTGGTGATAGAGTGGCTGACAGAGCTGCCACCACGCTGCCCAGCGTCACGAGAGTATCCCACCGCATAATCCACAGCCATCCATAGCCAGCCGGGGAAAGATCAAAATTCGCAATTCGAATTGCGGTTTCTACTGAATGCCTATAGCTTTCACCTCATCCTAATTGTATCGGGTTTCTCCCCGGCCCTTGTCACTGCTCCCTTATTTACCATCAGGGGGCCTTCCTTTTCGTCCCTCTGAATGCCCCCTCCGTCGCCACGCCTCTGCCTCCACCCTCTGCGCTTGGCCTACACTTGGAGACATATAAGACGGTCCCCCTGGGGCTCCTGGAGTCCCTAGGATGAACCAGGGTCAATACAACTCGGACAGGCCTTGGTAAGAAAGTATGGCCAACTCCCTTCACAGAGGAGGAAACAGAGGCTCCGAGGGATTCCGGGAGCTGCTCACAGGCCGGCGTGCCAGCCTCAGGGGCCCTGAGCAAAAGAGTGATGATCCTAACCCGGAAAGTAAGTACGACGTCCAGCTGGTTTCCCATCCGGTGATTGCTTCGAGGGTCTTCTAGAAACAATAAGTTTTTCCCTCAAATCGTTTCCCTGATTTCTCAAGCCCGCACCCCAGCACGGAGTTCCCTGACCCGCGCTCCTCACCTGGAAGGTGGGTCCCCTGCGTCGGAGGCCACGGCCCAGGTAGCCAGCAGAGGTTAAAGGCCCTGGGACCCCGGCGCCCGTGGACCCCTGGGGACTGGGGGGCTGCAGCTGGTGGGAGGGGCGGGGCGGGGCGGGAGGGTGGGTAGGAGGAGCAGCGGCAGGTGGGCGGGGCACGCAGGAGGGTAGGTGGGGCTGCGGCCGGTGGGCGGGGCGTGCGGCTCCTTTCCCCTCCCCCGAACCCCGCCCGGCCCCGATCCCGGCGGGCCCTGCGTCAGGCCCCACCCAGCGCGCTACTAAAGGCGCCCGGCAGGTCCTGGGTTTCGCCGGACTGCAGACGAACCGAGACCGTTTTCAGGGCCGGGCTGCGCCCATCCGTCTGTTCTAACGCTGGTCCGGCCGCAAGGGGCTGAGTCTGCAGCCCGCAGGGACAGTCGCGCTCCCCCGCCGTTCCCTGTCCCCGCCCCGCGCCCGGCCGGAGGAGCAGCGCCGCGAGCCCGGAGCCTGCAGTGGCCGGCCGAAGTCGAGGTGCGCGTCTCGGCCCCAAGCTCCTGGGTGCAGATCCCCGGCTGGGGCGGCCGAAGCTCGGGCCTGGTTCTGCGTCGGCGGAGCGGCCCCGGCGGCCCGGGCCCCACCGGAGGAAGAATCCAGCGGAGCCGACGGTCGACGCGGAGCTTTGGAGGACGCCGCGCCCCAAGCCCGGGTGGGGAAACGGAGGTCCGCAGAGGGAGGGAGAGGGAGAGGGCCTGCCAGAGGCCACCGGCTGAGCCTGGGCCAAAGCCCCAAAACTCCGGCCCGGGGATCTTTATCTGACCTCGGGCGGACCCCCGCAGAGCCGTCAGGCCTCCCGCGCTCTCTGTGACCCGGGCCGGACCCAGCGCTTTAGAGCCCTTCCCGCACATCAGAGGCGGTGCGGATTGCGTCTTGGCACCTCACCAAGCCCCCTATAGCTGAGGAGGACGCCGAGGCTGTGGTGGAGCGGGCAGGAGACCGCCTTGACCAAGGTTACCGCCGAGAGCGGGTGAGAGCTGAAGCGCGTTCCCGCGGTCCCGGGAGAGAGCCCAGGCCCCCTCTCCCGGAGGAATGCGCTGCTACCACCCCTGCCCCCACCCCCATCCCGGAGGATCTATGCCGCCCCTCCCAGCGCACCACGCCCTCCCCAGGCCGAGCGTGTCCCCGCGGTGCGGGCTCTGGGCTTGATTTCCGGCGTCCTCGCAGTTTCCCCTGGAATCCTTCTCCAAGCCCCGCCCCGCCCCCAAGCGCTGTTGCCCTAGTCCCTAGGATGGCCGCCCTTAGCTCATCACAGAAGGAGGTCAGCAGGGAGACCTGAGAGATAAGGCAGGGAGCCAGTCGCCTTTCCGGCCCAGTGCCTTTCGCAAGGCACAGCAGCAGGCTTTGGCTGAGTCCTGAGCCTCTGTCCTTCAGAACTGCCAGATCTGGGCCTGGGTCCAGCAGGACGAGGAGACAACTGGAATCCACATTCCCCTGGTGAGGCCGCCCAGGGGAGGGCAGGGCAGCAAAATGGGGCCACTGTCCTGTGGATAAGGAGCATTCCTTTGCAGGTGTTTGCCGGACCCCAGAGACACAGGCTCCGAGCCTGACACCCCTGAGAGAGGTGGGCTGATTCACCAAGGCACACCCAGACTCTGCAGGTACCCAGGCTCAGATGCTGCCCATCCAGCGATGCACTGCCCCAGACTAGCCCTGGGCCTGGGGTTCTGCCTGCTGGTGGGCATGGCCCTCTGCTCTCTGTGGTGAGCATGCCCCATGGAGCCCTCCCTCCTTACCCCAGACCCCTCCCTCCCTCAGCATCTCAACCCCCAAACCTTGCCGCCTTCACAGGATTCCCAGGTCCCACCCACTTCTCTCGGTAAGACTGAACCAGCCTGGTTTATGGATTTTGCTTTGCACTGGCCTCCTGGCCTTTGCACTTGCTCTTTCCCCTGCCTGGACTATTCTTCTAGCCATGTTAATAAGGAGCTCCTGTTTATGCTCCAGAATTCACCCCATGTGTTCTTTCCACAAAGCTCTGGGGGCTGCCTCCCCCCACCCCCACCAGCCCCTTGTGTGCAGGGCCTGGCGTCAAGAACATTCCTGTCCCAGGAATGAATGGCTGCATGGCTAATGAGTCATTGCAGAAGACCAGGAGGCTTTGTCCTCCGAGGTCAGCCAGACCCAAGGAATGATTGGGCGGGGCTGGGGGGAGGGGAGGTGTATCCCAGCTGCACCACTCGGGGCGTGCATTCCCACTAACATGCAGCAAAGTGAGTTTTCAGCCTCAGGGGCAAAGTCAAGTCAACAGATGTATTTCCTTTCCAGGGTGTATGTCGAGAACTGGCTGTTGGTCTCCTATGTCCCCTATTATCTCCCCTGCCCAGAGATCTTGTAAGTATGGGCCAGGGAGAATTGGGGGCCCCTGGAGTGGAGGAAATGAGAGGGTTTTTAAGGTCACTTTGTAGGTTCTTAGGTCCTAAGCTCATGATTCTGAGCAGGGTGATAAGCATGTAGGTAATTTATGAGCTGCCACAAATGTGGAGTGAAATTCCCCTGTTTCAGTCCTTGGGTGTCCTTGCAGTGCCCCCTCCACAGTTGTGGCCTTGGGCATGTTGCATAGCTCTGAGCCTCACTTGCTGTATCTGTAAAATGGGATGATAGAGGTGCCCCTCCCAAGCCAGCCAGAGCATGGGGTACTGTAATGATGCCTGTAAATATCCTGGTGTTGCACCTGGCACGTAGGAGGTGCTCAGGAAAGAGTGCTTTTAGGACTTGACTTTTTTTTCTTTTTTAAATAAATTTATTTATTTTATTTTATTTTTTATTTTTGGCTGGGTTGGGTCTTCTTAGCTGCACACAGGCTTTCTCTAGTTGTGGAGACTGGGGCCACTCTTCGTTGAGATGCGGGGGCTTCTCATTGCAGTGGCTTCTCTTGTTGCGGAGCATGGGCTCTAGGTACGCGGGCTTCAGTAGTTGTGGCACGTGGGCTCAGTGGTTGTGGCTCACAGTCTTAGTTGCTCCGCGGCCTGTGGGATCTCCCTGGACCAGGGATCGAACCCTTGTCCCCTGCATTGGCAGGTGGATTCTTAACCACTGCGCCACCAGGGAAGTCCAGGACTTGGTATTTTGCTCAATTTTGTGTTCTCTGTGGCTTCAAAGAACAAATGGACACGTGACCAGTCTCCCCCACATAACAAACCTGACATTTTGTCAGTTAAGAGTGAAAAAGATTTGGTTATAGATGAACCTAGAACTTGAAATGTTTCCTACTGATTGCGTCACTTTTTATATCCGATATCAAACGTATCTCAGACTTGCCAAGATGGGATCGAACAGTCTGCTGTTCAGATCGCCCCAGCGCTGTTGTTCAACCGTCATTAGCGAATAATTCTCTGCCCTGGTCAGGTTGTTCTGTGACAGCGACGGCCTCCTCTCACCGTGCTTTGTTTCATGCCCCAAATAAGTGCTGGTTTATAAGAACCAGTGTGTTTCCCAGCCAAGTCCTCCGTGTCATCAGACTAAAACTAATAACAATAATTTTCAAAGTCCAAAAAAGAGTGAAAAAGGTGATTTGGGACAGTCTCAAGGGGACATTTGGCCGCCCAGTCTTGTTTTTCATGACAGCAAAAGGAAAGTTTAAAATCTGGATCATAGGCTACTAACTAACAACAGGGTGTGTTTCACTATTATAAACATAGAACACAGTAACTTAGGAGGCCGGATAACAGAAAAGACAAAAGACGAAAAAATACCCTCTTGTGTCTTGCTGGTCCAAGTCATACTCTGACTCCAAAGTTCATTGTCAGCTCGTTGGTTGCTATGCTTTCCATTTGGACAGATTGTTCTAAAAAGCAGAAAGGCTGCTTGCTATTGAAAGCAGTTGTGACCGCAGTGTTTTTGTGATTTTTATCCCGTTTCCCCAGAATTGGCTTTCTTTTCTGGCGTCTGGTCACCATCATCTTATTCCACCCAGGGACGGGCCCCTAATTCTTGAATTGCTCTCCCTTTCCCACCAACAAGTTTGCGGCATTTAGGTGGTTTCCAGTTTCCCAGCATTCTAAATTAGTTTGTAATGAGCAACTTTGGATATGCAGCTTTTTCCATCTTAAAGATCCTTTCCTTTGGTAAGTTTCTGAGCCAAAGGATATGGCTGAGGTATTCATCCATCATGTCAGGTTGCTCTCCAGGGGGACCATGGCACACGCGCACTCGAACTCCCACAGATGCACCCCCACCTCCACCCCCCTGCAGCTGCACTGCACCTGGGCCGGTGCTGGAAGTATTAGGTGCTATGAAAAGCAAAAAGCAAACCACCTTGCTGACTCCAGACGTGGGAAATGCGATGTGGTTTAAATTTCATTTCTTCCATTCCTACCAGGCCCTCACCTCCCCCACGCCTTCCCGTTAACTGAATTTCCTCTTTGGTGACTCGCCTGCTCCAGCACCTTCTGTCCTTGGCCTGTTGGCAGGTCCTCTGTCACCGGCCACCTCCTTCCTTAATCAGCCCTCCTTCCGAATCTCCCCAGGTGGGCCGCGGCTGGTGGAGGCTGGCCACACAGACAGCCTGCCAAGAAGGGGCCAGGGTGCTGCCCTTACCATTCACTCCGCGCTGGGCACTGGCTGACAGGCCCCGACTCACGTACCTCTCTTACCTCTCACGACAGCTCTAAGGGTCAAGGGTGCTGCTTCATTTTACAGATGAGGGAAAATGGGTGTATCAGTCAGCGTTCCACTAAAGAAACAGAACCAGGAGGAGGGAGGGAGACGGACGGACTGACTGACTGATTGAAAGCAGTCGGCTTACACCACTGTGAGATGGCGAAGCCAGTCTGAAATCCACGGAGCGGGCCATCGGGAAGGGTGGGCTGGAGCTCTTCGGCAGGAGCTGACACTACTGTCCACCGGCAGAATTTCTTCTTCAGGGAAACCTCGGCTCTATGCTGTAGCTTTTCAACTGACCATATCAGGCCTACCAGACTATGGAGGATGATCTTTACACGGGGTCAGCTGGTGTAGACGTCACTGACATCTACAAAATCCGTACCTTCACAGCCGTGCCTTGACTGGTGGTTGTGTAACTGGGTCCTTCAGCTGACCATCACCATAGGTTCGGGTTAAGTAACTCGCCCACCCAGGCTAGAAAGTGGCAGACCTGGGCTCACCGGGCCTTTGCAGCTGCGCGGACCTTCTCCCCAGTGCCCAGGCTCTTACAGAGCGATATGTTTGAAAGAGAGACAGAAAAAGGCTTTGGAGACAAATGGTACCAGGCTGGAATCACTGCCCTGCCACACGGTGACCCTGGACAGACCGCCTGTATAGGAGTCCAGCCCCAACACAGTGGACAGAGCAGTGGGGGTGGGTCAAGGGCGTCTGGGGGGTTGGGGGTGCCTGTCCCATGAGGGTGCTTCACCTCGACCTCATCCTTCCCTGCTGAGTGTTTCTGCCCCCCCCACCAGCACTAATGGCTCCGTCTCACCTCTCCCACCAGCAACATGAAGCTGCAGTACAAGGGGGAGAAGCCATTCCAGCCCGTGACATCGTAAGCAGACTGTCATTTCCCCCTTTGTGGCCCCGGGGTTGGGGGCTGCCTCCCCTTAACCACTCACCCTTCTTGGTTGCAGGTCACAGTACCCTCAGCCCAAGCTGCTGGAGCAAAAGTAGGTGTTGACTAGGGCCTGGCCACAGAATGGAGAGACCTGGGGTGGAGGTGGGGGCACAGGCCTCTGATCTGGAAGTTGGGGTTACTGGAGGTGTCCACTGGCCTCGGGGTCTGGGTAGTCTGGGACCTGGGCTCCAGTCCAGCTCTGTCACTAGCTGTGTGACCTTGGACAAGTTACCCAACCACTCTGGGATTTTTCTGCACAGGTGGATAATAATGATACCCACCTGATAGGAGGTTGGAGAACCAGATGAGATGGTGTTTGCAAAATGCAGAGCAGGGAATTCCCTGGCTGTCCGGTGGTTAGGACTCCGTGCTTTCACTGCTGAGGGCCTGGGTTCAATCCGTGGTCAGGGAACTAAGATCCCTCAAGCTGCGTGGCGCGGCCAAAAATAATAGTAATAATAATAATGCAGAGCACTGTGCCTTCTGCATAGTCGTGCTCGATCCGTCGTTGATGATGATGTTGGCGACCCCCGTCTCCAAGGCACTTAGCGGGCACCGGAAGTGCCAGGCTCCTCTAGACACTGGACGTGCATTAACTCCTGGTCTTCTCGACCACGCTGGGAAATAGCTACGACTATCCCCACTTTCCACATGAGGGTACTGGGGCGCAGAGACAGGGACGAAACCGCCCAGGGTCACACAGCTTTGGCAGGGCCAAGATGAGAGGGAGGCTTTCCCCAGGGGAGGGTCTCAGGCCCACGGCCTCCTCTGCTGCCAGGCCCACAGAGCTTCTGACGCTTACACCCTGGTTAGCGCCCATTGTCTCCGAGGGAACCTTCGACCCCGAGCTTCTGCATCATATCTACCAGCCGCTGAACCTGACCGTCGGGGTCACGGTGTTTGCTGTGGGGACGTGAGTAGTGGGCTGGGCTGGGGGGAGGTGGGTTATAAATTCTGAGCCCCAGGAATTTATAGTCTGGGGAGAGACAGGACCCCATCCCAGGCACCAGGGAGGCCCTGAACCAGGTGCTGTGTAGGTGGGAAGGTACAGAGTGGAGTATGCTGGTGGGAGGGGAGCTTCCTGGAGGAAGGGGGTCTGGCCCTGGCATGGAAGCGGGGAGGGGGAGGCAGCCCAGGTGAGGGGGCAACAGCAGCCTTTGTCAGGAGACACCCTTGTCCCTTCACCCCTTCTGCTTCCCCTGAACCGTCCAGGCAGGTGTGAAGGAGTGGAAAGCCCCCCCAGACCACCTCATAGAATTGGGGGTCCGTGGTCAGGCCACAGGCAGGTCAAGAGACCCAGGCAGAGCTGGCCCTGCCCTGGGGACCCTCTCTCCTCCAGCCTCCAGCCTGCGGGCTCTCTGGACACCTCCTGTTCTCCCCTCTCCTTCCTCACCCCGCCTGCCCTTTCCTTTAGGAGCCATCACCTGGCAGCTTCCCTCTCGGTCCGTTTCTGGGACTCCTGAGAGAGGGACCCTAATGGGTCCCCAGCAGCGAAGCACTGGCCAGATGATGGATGGCCCAGCGGGGGTCAGGGGACCCCCCCCCCCAATCCCCGGCCCAGTCGGCACCCAGCAGCCAGCACCACTCACCTTCCCTTGACCCAGCCACTTCCCCGCTTCTTGGCTACTTTCCTCTCTCTGAGCCTCAGTGTCTGTGCCTAGGAAGTGGAGACTGTGGTCCCTGCCTTCTAGGGAGTTTATGAGGCTAGAAGGAGAGAAGACTCCCTTAGAACACTGCCTGGCACTTAGTAAGTGCTCAATAAAAGTTAGCTCAGTCTGTGAATATGAGTCATCAAGTATCATTATTAGGACAGTCTTAAGAGGTTGGTACTAAGATTGTGGGAATTTGACAGACAAGGACCCCGGGGGGCGGACCTGAGTGACTTCTTGAGATGGGAAGCTGGGAGGTGGACCCCAGCCTGGCCAACCTCAGTCCGTGTGGTGCCAGCACATAGTGGGGACCCGGGCGGTGGCCCTGCTGAGGCCATGGTGCATGATGGGATTCCACCAGGTACACCCAGTTCGTCCAGCACTTCCTGGAGTCAGCCGAGCAGTTCTTCATGCAGGGGTTCCGGGTGCACTACTACGTCTTCACGAACGACCCCACGGCCGTTCCTCGGATCCAGCTGGGCTCCGGCCGCCTCGTCAGCATCATCCCCATCCAGACGCACTCCCGCTGGGAGGAGATCTCCACACGCCGGATGGAGACCATCAGCCAGCACATTGCTGAGAGGGCGCACCGAGAGATCGACTACCTCTTCTGCCTCAATGTGGACATGGTGTTCCGGAACCCGTGGGGCCCCGAGACCTTGGGGGACCTGGTAGCTGCCATTCACCCCGGCTATTTTGCTGTTCCCCGCCAGCAGTTCCCCTACGAGCGCCGGCCTCTTTCCACCGCCTTTGTGGCGGATGGCGAGGGGGACTTTTATTATGGCGGGGCGGTCTTTGGGGGGCGGGCGGCCAGGGTGTACGAGTTTACCAGGGGCTGCCACATGGGCATCCTGGCAGACAAGGCCAACGGCATCATGGCAGCCTGGCAGGAGGAGAGTCACCTGAACCGCCGCTTCATCTCACATAAGCCCTCCAAAGTGCTGTCCCCCGAGTACCTCTGGGATGACAGGAAGCCCCAGCCCCCCAGCCTGAAGCTGATCCGCTTTTCTACCCTGGACAAGGACACCGACTGGCTGAGAAGCTGATGGCTGAGCCGGGGCTGCCGTGGATAGGGGGGACCCCAGTGAGCGCCCAGCTCACCGGAGCCTCACTTCTCAAGCCTTAAGTGAGACCAGCCCTGTGCTGTCTACCTCTCAATCTGCCGGAAGAATCCAACGGGAAGATGGGCCTGTAAAGGCCTGTGTCAACTGTGAAGGGTGGTGCGCATATGAGGAGAACGCCAGGATCACACAGCCTGTGGCCCAAGAACAGCAGGACAGGAGGAGGCGAGGCCAAAGGTGGAAAAAGACGGGGCCCCGCAGGCCTCACCCGGCACACGTGCCTTGGGGCGGGCTCTGGAGTCTCAGCCCCGCCCACTATCTCAAATTCCCCCTCTGCCCCCCTTCTGTTGCCTGTTGCCCTTAAAGTTGCACTTCTAATACTCGTGTGAAAGGCATCCCGGACCTCTTTTCTCTGGCTGCAAGGGTCCTGGCTACTGTGATGTCCCCCAGCCACACGGAGCCAATTCCTCGCTCAGGACCCTGAGGGAGCCTTTGAAATCGACCAGGTCTAGGCTCTCTCTGGTTTCATGTCCCAGCTCCCTTGAGGTGCACCACACTCCCTGGCACCAGCCGCCTCCTTTGTAAGACGGTTTGGGCAGTTTTTAATAAAGGTGGCGTGTGCTCGGCCCTAACCGGGGTTTCTTCACCTGCACATCCGAGTATCTTGGCCACCAGCCCGCAGGGATGCAGACAGCCTGGATTGCAAATACACTCAGCTCGGGTGGGTGTGGTCGGGGTACAGTTTTCCAGAGGACCTGGGCTGATGCTGGCCGCTGCAACAGACAGGATTTCACCCTGCTTCTCCTGGGAGATGGGTGAAGTGGAAATGTCGCCGGATACGCTCTCCTGAGTCGGGGGGAGCAGAGCCCACCAGCTGGATACCCTGTGGGCTCTTGGTCCCCGAGCACATAGCGAATACGTCTGCCGGGGTTCCTGCATCAGCGGTCAGCCTCAGCCCTGGGATGCCCCTGGCGGGCGTGGGGCCCCAAGGCCATGGTGCAGGCCCGGGATTAGAGGGGCTTCAGAGCCCTGCGGTGGTTCCCTCGGCCTGGTGGGACAGAGGTGCAGTGGGGGGTGGCCCAGTGTCCACTCCCCTGGGGGCAGCAGCATCTTTGCCACGTAAGGCAGAGGCGGAGGGCGGGGGGCGGTACAGTCTGTGGCCATGTCGGGAGGAGCAGGAACCCACCCACATGACCACCCCTGGCAAAACTGGGGCCAGCCCCAAGTCCACTCTTCCTGCAGCCTGTGTTTTGGGTGGCAAGGGAGGACAGACTGCAAGAGTGCGGACAGACTGAGTGACCGCTGTGAGGAGACAGCCTGCGCTGGAGAGGACGGTCAGGGAGAGGCCCCGAGGGGCTCCCTGGGCAGAGGGGCAGGGGTGGACCCGTGGCCCACGCGTCCCTAGCGGGGAGCACCTTACCATGGTGCCTGGACCTGCCCCAGGGTGTGTGTGAGGCCAGCAGTGTCGAATGAGCAGGCCCTGCCTTCAAGGAGCTTCCATGTTGGAGCAGGGAGAGGGCCCTTGATGTGGAGACCAGAGAAGCTCTCAGGAGCAGGTGGCCCTGAGGCCCGGGGGGCATCATCCTTGCAGCGGGGAAGTGAGCCCCTTCTCACTCCCAGCCCAGCTGATGGGCCCTTCTCAGCCGTGGCCCAAACCCCAGGCACTATGGCTACCCTGGTCTCCATCCCAGGGCTCAGGCCTCAGACACCGTGGAGTGAGTTACAGTGCCCAACTCCTGGACCCAAACCAGGGTCCAGGCTACTTTCCAAAAAGGAGCTGAGGGCTTGGGGCCAGAGCTGCTCCGTGGGTGGGAAGAAGTAAGGGGCTTGGTAGGAGTGGGAGGGGTGGCGGGAGACAGGCCCGACCCAGCAGAGGGAGGGGGAGTGACAGAAATAGAAATAGACAAAATTACAGATGCAGAATGTCTGCAGTGCCCCCTGCCATGGAGGCCCCTGAAACTTAAACTTGCTGTCCCCTCATGGCCACCTACCACCTCCCCACTCCCTACAGTCCAGCACCCCTGCTCTGCCACACGGCCCGGCCCTGCACACCTCCGCTCACACGGCCTGCTGGTCAGGCCTCCCTGTCCAATCACCTGGCCAATTCCTGGGGACAGACTCCTGACATCTCCTCCAGGAAGCCTGCCTTGATTTATTCCCCCCTCCAGGGTGGGTGCCTTTCAGTGTTCCCATAAATCCTCATCCCTGTGTCATCATTGACAGTGTTCTGCCCATCTCCACCCCTTTCCCCAGTTGGTAAACCCCAAGAGGGTACAGATGGCGGTCAGCCAGGTTCACCCTGGTACCCGAAACCCAGGAGGCATGCCATGAATGTTTGTTGAATGACTGCATGAATGTGAGGCAGCTGAGAGAACACGGGTTCGAGTCTGTCCTAGCACACGAGGGATGCTGGGCAGGTTACTCCATCTCTCTTGAGGCCCTGAGGTGACGGTCAATGGGATTATGGCTGGAGAGACCTCTGGGCACTGACTTCTGGGCAGGTACTTGGAGAAGTAGCTATAGGTCTGGGACCTAGCCAGGCAACATGTCCAACCCTGGGAGGGGGCAGATGACCATCATAGCCCCCACACTGCACAGGAGGAAACCGAGGCAGACCCCATCCCCGGCTGCATCGCAGGGATGCATGCTTGGGTGGGGTGAATAACGCACCCACTAATCTCCTTCCAGTTGAGATGCTGTGGCTCTGATAAAACCACATGGATCGTGTCCCCTACTGCCCCCAACCGGCAGTGACCCCCAACTCCTTGCCCCACACTCAGAGCCCTGAGCGGTCTGGTCCAGACACCCTCCCCAGTGTGTGCACCCCTCACCCCTACCCCAGCCTCCCACAGCCTTCCTCCCCAAGGGACCCCACCAAGCCCTCCCCCCGCAGAGCCCCTGCCTGCAGCACCCCTCCCCGAAGCCCCCCATCCAAGAGGGACTCACCTCCAAGGCTGGGCTCAGAGGCCACAACCCTGGGCTCCTGTGCAACCACAGCCTTTGGGGTCAGAATGATCTGGGTTGAAACCCACAGCGGGGCCACATCACAGCCCTGTGACAGGCAAGCTCGTGTGGTGACTCTCAGAGCCTCAGTTTCCTCCACTGAAGATAAGGTCAGTCACTCTGACCTTGGGAGGGAGTGTTGGGGATTAAAGCAGGGGGAAGGTGCCCAAAGTGCTTGGACGCAGGAGGTCGGTTGAGGGCGCCCAACACAGCACAAGGCCTCTGATGGTCAGCGCAGGCTCAGAGAAGGTAAAGAGCAATGATTCTGAGTCCCCTGTTCACTTAGAGCTGAGTGACCTTGAGAGCTGAGGCCACTGTTCACAAATAAAAAAAGTCAAAATCACTGAGCACCCAGGGGGTGTTCTTACTAACACTAACTACCCCCGACACTCATTCACCCAGTGGTGGGCCCCTCCTCCCTGGGCTCCTCCAGCCCCCTTTCACCAGCTGGGGTTGCAGCTGGAGACAGGCTGGACCTCGTGTCCGGAAGTCGTGCCAGGAAAACAAGGAAGGGAGTGTGGGTGCGGGGGGGGGGGGTAGGGGCGGCTTGACCTTCTTTTCTGTACCCTGTGTCCACTGCCGCCTCCAGGGCTGCCTGTCCCAGCCATGCGCTGAGCTGGCCCCAGCAGGTGGCATACGGGGTAGGACAGAAGGATGGGGGTGTACAATCTCACATCTCCAGGTCTACACTACCACCCGGCCCAGCCCCCGTCCGGTTGCGTTGGGGGCGGCTGGAGGTCCTAGGGGGCACAGGAGGAACAGAGCAGGTGGCGGAGGTGGGACACGCGCTGTGACTCTCGGGTGCGCTGCGCGCGAGCGCGCGGCAAGGCGGGGCTCACGTGCACGCGCCGTCCACGGGCCCGCGCAGGCCCCGTGTGCGCTCCCGGCCGTAGACTCTAGGCCCTGCTGCCCCGGCGGGGTCCACCCACGTCACCCAGCCAGAGGGAGACCGCTGCGCGTCCCCGAGCTCGCGCGGCGGGGTCCGCCCCTCACACCTGCGGTAGGCAGGGCAGGGGCGGGGCGGGGCGGGGCCGCGGCGGTCCCCGCCCACCCGGCCGGAGCCCGGGAGCCCGGGCGGAACCCAGGAGCGGGGCCCGAGCGGCCGTCGGCTCGGCGCAGACAATGGGAGCGGCGCTGGCGGCGGCGGTGGCGCTGGCGGAGCCCTGGGCCCGGCGGGGACGGGAGGCCGCGCCATGAGCCCCGCAGCCGGGCGCCCCCCTGCGCCGCGCGCGGGCCGAGGCGAGCGGCCTCTGCGAGCCCTGGGCCCCGCCCTGGGGCCGGCGATGTGCTGCCAGGGCTGAGGATGATGGTAGATTGCCAGGTGAGTGCCCCGCCCGGCCGCGACCGCCCTCCCCATCGCCAGGGGGTGGAGGAAGGACCGCGTGCCCGCCCCCCCCCCGCCCACACCCCATCCAGCCGGGAAGGAGCACCGCGCCGAGTCCACGCTGAGCGCGCGCTTACGCAGCAGTTCCGCGTCCAACCCTTCCTGGTACAGTTGGGAAACTGAGGCCAGGAGAAAGACACGGACTGGCCCGGGGCCACGAGGTGGGCAGAGTCCAGAAGAGAAGGGAGGGTTCCAGCCTCCAATGCCAGGGCTCAGCCACTACCATGGGGTTTCCTTCGGGAATGAGAGCCCGTAAGATTCTGGGGGAGCCCTGTCCACCCCCACCCATGAGGGGCCCTTTCCTCTCGGCATCCCGACGTGCCCACAGGTACATACACGCACATTGACTTCACAGGTGGGGACCATGGCGTAGATTCAGAGGCGAGTGGACACAGAGGTGACAAGGGGGAAAGAAGAAATTGGTTGGAGGCAGCTCTACCACGGGGCAGGACCATCTAGTCTCCTGGCAACACGCTCAGGGCTCAAAGCGTGAGGGACAGAGGTGCCAGGCAGAGGGGCTGGGCGTCTCCGAGGTTCCCAGGGGTCGGCGTAGGCAGGGACAATCCCCAGGGCAGCCTGGAGAGGACAGTTAAGGGTCCTGCATTCACCACTCTGGGCACTTGGAACTAGGATGAGATGTCCCCTAGTGTGGAGGGAATTACAGGAGAGAAGTCCTTGGTTTACCCCACTGTAATTTGGGGTGCATAGATGGGGCGATCCCAAGGGTCCTGCAGCTCGGAGAAGAGTCTTTTGGCCTTGGTTCTCCATCCCTGACCCACTGTGCTCCAAGGCTTCCGAGTAGAAAATGCTTTCTACTCCTTCGAGGTCCTTCTGAGCAGGGGGCAGCCTGGGGGCTTGGGGAACTGGGGACCTGGGTGGTACAGAATGAGGCAGAGTACTGGACCACATCTTTGTTGGCACCTGGGGTTCCTCATTTGGAAGTGGGTGGAGTCACTGCCCTGGTTGGAGTGAGGAGGCCTCCGGAGTGAACTGGACACCAGGACAGTGGCGGGAAAGAGGGGAGCAAGAGAGGCTTCTGAGGTCCTGCGCATCGCCCCTGGAGCCGGCAGGTCCTGCTCCTTTGCCCCTCTGGGGTAGGGAGAGTCGCTGCCTTGACTACACCCAAACAAAAGGTGTGTGTTTTGTTTTCTGGTTTTCCTGCCTGGGGCTGCAGTGCTGGGGCTGACCACCAGGGGGCGGGCTGTGCTCACTCTGCTCAATGGAGCAACTGGAGCAGGGAAGGGGCACCGGGAGTCATTCTGGGCATCCCCCAGCCTCCGACCCGACAGGCACCTTCTATTACTAGCCTCCAGGTCCACAGTATGAGCTGCTCAGAGGCAGGAGGGGGCTCCAAGATCCTCTGTTGATTCAGCTACTGTGCCCTGGGCACTCACCCAGGAGCTCACAGCCTGGAGGGGCAGGTGAACAAGAGCAGGAAAGCAAATCCACGTGAGAGAGAAGAGCAAGTGCTCTGGGGAATGAATCAGGGCCCTGGAAGGAGGGCCGGGAGCCCCTGGAGGGTCTAAAAGGCCTCCACGGTGACATTGATGCTGTGACCAGAAAGACAAGAGCAGCCAGCCCTGCACACTCTGTGAGCAGTGAGCCTGGGGGAAGGTCAAAGGTGCAGAGACTTGGGAACAGAAGATTCTGTAGCCAGGAGGAAGTGAGACAGGAGCCCGTGTGGCTGCGAGAGCTGAGGAGGAGAGCAGGGAGGAGGGCAGGGCAAGACCTGGAAGGACATCCCGGTGTCTGTGCCGTGTGACAGCATTCCCCTAACTTAGCGCGTACGAGGACAAACACTGACCCTCTCAGTGTCTGTGACCAGGATGCAGGCTCAGCTCAGCTGGGAGCCTCTGCCCCGAGGTCCCCCAGGAGGCTGGGCTGTGGTCTCAGCTGAGGCTCAGTCAGGGCGGGGTCTGTCTCTGAGATCATTCTCGGGTTATTGGTGGGATTCATCTAGGCAATGGGTGGGTGCAGAGAGATATTCCGGAAGGAAATGTCCTGTGGTCAGGGTTGATTTGAGGAGGGGAAGTATGATGCTGTGGTCTCAACTGAGGCTCCGTCAGGGTGGGGTCTGTCTCTGAGATCATTCTCGGGTTATTGGTGGGATTCATCTAGGCAATGGGTGGGTGCAGAGAGATATTCCGGAAGGAAATGTCCTGTGGTCAGGGTTGATTTGAGGAGGGGAAGTATGATGCTGAAGATGAGGATGATGACTGGGTCTGGCATCTACTGAGTGCTCACCTGCGCTCCATCCTCACTGCCCCGGGTCACCTGCATGGTCATCAGGTTCCTGGGCTCTGCCTGGAACACTGGCTTGGCTGCACTTGGCCGGGGTAGCAGAGGTGGGACTTGGTCCACTGGAGGTGGGGTGGTGTATTAGTTTCCTTTAGCTGCTGTAACAAAGTACCCTAAACTGTGTGACTCAAAACAACAGAAATTTATTCTCTCTCAGTTCTGGAGGCCAGAAGTCCAAAATCAGGTGTTGGCAGCACCATGCTCTTTGAAGACCCTAGGAGGGGACCCTTCCTTGCCTCTGCCAGCTTCCGGTGGTTGCCGGCGATTCTTAATGTTCCTTGCCTTGTAGATGCATCCCTGCAAACTCTGCTTCCATACTCACGTGGCCTCCTCTGTGTGTATGTGTCCAGTTTTCCCTCTTCTTATAAGGACACTGGTCATTTGATTAGGGCCCGCCCTACTCCAGTATGACCTCAGCCTAACTTGATCATGTCTGCAAAAAGACCCTATTTCCAGAGAAAGACAAATATCATGTGATATCGCTTATATGTGGACTCTTAAAAAATGGCACAAATGAACTTATTAACAAAACAGAAACAGAGTCACAGATGTAGAAAACAAACGTATGCTTACCAAGGGGGAAAGCGGCGGGGGGGATAAATTGGGAGATTGGGATTGACATGTACACACTACTATATATAAAACAGATAACTAATAAGAAGCTACCGTATAGCACAGGGAACTCTACTCAGTACTCTGTAATGGCCTATATGGGAAAAGAATCTAAAAAAGAGTGGCTATATGTAGATGTATAACTGATTCACATTGCCGTACAGCAGAAAGTAACGCGGCATTGTAAGTCAACTATAATCCAGTAAAAATTAATTTAAAAAAAAGAGTGCTCCTTAAAAAAGAAAAGAAAAGACTATTTCCAAATAAGGTCTTATTCACAGGTGCACAGGGTTAGGACTTCAACTTATCTTTTGTGGGGACACAGTTCAATCCACAACAAGGGCATTGGAGTGATTCTACCCCCGAAGGCCAGGTACCCAGGTGTCCTCAGGGATGGGGTCTGATCAGGTCTCCGGGGCTTGGCCCCCGGCTGGAGGTTTTGGGGTGTGAGTGGAGCCTGGGGGTGCCCTGTCGGGGACAGCACGGCTCCCCCGCTCGGCGCGTCCTGGCGCAGCACCAGCAGGTGGCGCTGTGCCCTCCTTGCGGCCGCCCCCGCGCGGCTGTGAGCAGCCGCGGCGCGTAGACAAAGGTCTCACCTTCCAGTTGCGAGGAGACGACAGACACAAAATTGTAAACAGACCAGGAGCACAGTCAGTTCAGCGGTGACGCGCTGTGGAGGAAATCAAACAAGGCGGGGCCCCGGGGTAGTGACTGGGTGGCGACCTGGATGGGCGGCCACGGAGCCCGGCCCGGTCAGACCCACAAGTGTTAGTCTTTCGTTTCCTGCTTCACCTGCAAGCTGAGCCGACCCTTCGCAGCTGCTTGCAGGGGCCCTGCAGCTATGGTTACACTGGCGGTTTCCAGACAGCTCTCCCATTACCGCCGGGCGGGTGACCGTGCGTCCCAGATGTTGGGGGGAGCACAGAAGGCGGCCATGGGGATGGGTGGGCAGGCCGAGCAGGTCAAGGCTTGAGGGGTTCCTTCCCCAGAGACCCTGCCCAAAGAGGGGGCGATGCTGCCTGAGCTCTCCCACGGCCCGCCTGGTGGGGTTCTGCCCGGTTGGACAAAGCGGGGAGCGCCATCTGTTGCCGAGGAGCAGGGCCCCTGGGCTCCCCGAGGCATCAGTGAGATGGAGCAAAGTGCCCCGCGAGGCCCTGGCCCGGGAAGTGGAGGCCGTTTCTTACTGTGTCCTTTGGGCGCTTCCGCATCTCACAAGGCGGGGGCCGGTAGCCCTCGGCAGTGGGTCAGCTGAGGGATTTACGCAGCAGCTGTTCATCGAGGGCCTCAGAGCTGAGCACTTGGCCCGTGCGGAGCACCTTGACTCCCGTCTGAGGGGATGAGGCCATAGACACAAGGGACGAGGGCATAGGACAAGCAATAGATCCAACAGGGAAGGCACTGGGCTGGGACCCTGGGGACCTGGGTTTGGTGGCCGCTCGGCCAGCAGTGGCACACTGGCCGCGGGGCCACGCTCTGTAGAGTTCTAGGCCGCCCCCACACCTCCATCCCGGGCTGCGGAGATGCCTGTTGTAACACGACAGCGAGCCCACGGCACTTTCCCTGCGTCCGGCCTTGGGCTGCAGTGTCTCGTTGTATCTGCGAGATCAGCACTGCTGCCATCCTCACTTCTGGGTGGGGAAACTGAGGCCCTGGAAGGCCAAGGGACTCCCACAGCTAGATAGTGGCAGGGCTGGTGAGGGTGCGTCCCTGCGTGCAGACAAGCCTGGGAGGGGCCCGCCATGGGCGCTGGGGGCAAATTCCTTCCAATTACAGTGAGTTCCCAACGGTCAGGGCAGGGCAGGCGCCAAGGTGCTGGTGAGCAGCGGGAGTGGAGACGAAAACAGAGCTAATGAACCCCTTTCGTCCTCACCCCGCTCGAATGAAGGCCTTGGACTCTGTTCTCTGCATTTTCTTAGGGTTCTGGGCTTTTGAACCTCAGTGAGTCTTAGGGTCACGGCTGAGTGGTCTCCCTGGGGGTGGGGGAATGAGGTATGGGGGCGTCAGTGTCTCCTCCCAGGGCAGCCAAGCCAGGGTGAGGAGGTGGAGAGGAGAGGGCATCCCCCTAAAAATGGTAAATCCCGGGAGGAAGGAGAGTTCCCATGGCAACCTGGAGGAGTTGCTTGGCAACTACGGGTCCCCAAAATACTTGCCTGCAGGAAGGAAGGCTCAGGTCTGGGGCTTTCCCATGGCCTGTGTGTACGCCTTAGCCACTATCCGTGGCTGATCCACCACACCCTCCTTTTCCACCTAGCAGCCTCACCCTCTGAGTCTTCCTGAGGGAAACCCTAGCCTGCTCCCCCCTCCCCACTGCCCCATCCTGCCAGACAGCCACCGGGCATCAGGCCAGTCCCCTAGCAACGGCAATTTCCTGGACACCTGAGTGACAGTTGATGGTAGCAGAATGTCATAAAACGCAGGGTCAGAGGGCACAGCAGATGGAGCCCAGTACCAGCCAGAGTTGGGGGGAGCCTGGTGTCTTGTGCTTTGCACCCCCTGCATCCTGAAGCCAGGAGTAACCTGGGCCTGGAGCAGGATGGCAAGGCAGGGTGTTGCTGGAGGGGGCGGCGGGTAGAGCGCTGAAATAGAGGATTTCTGTTCTGGGCCACCTTGGAGACTGGCTGTGTGACCCTGGCATGCCCCTTCTTACTAGCCTCAGTTTCCCCATCTGTCGTCACAGCTACCCTTGTACCCATGTGTTCACCATTCAGTGCATAAATTATGGCACCTATGGGGCCTGGGGGTGGGAGGGTGAGGGACCAGGACCAGGCCAGCCACTGCTTCTTCATCTGCATCCATCTCCATGGTCCAGGGGAGGCAGGCGGCCTCGTGGTTAAGGCCATTCACTAGCTTTGGAGATGGACACCTGTGTCTGTATCCCAGCTCAGTGCTTAGCACTCAGTGTCCTGGAACACGCCCTAAACCCGTGGAGGCTCTCTGCTCCCCAGTGTGAGGAAATGGGGTGCCATGGGGATGGCAGGCAGTCCGGCCCTGTGGGCCTCTTAGGGGCTGCTTTAGTTTGTGGGCACTGACCCCGTGCCCAGCGGCCCCAAGGACAGGGATGAGGGCTGTGGGTAGCCGGGAAGGCGCCCCCCGACCACGCGACAGGGTGGCGTGTCGGAAGGGAGGAGAGGCTGGTAGGGGCCAGGCTGCCCAGTGGTTGGATTTTGGAGCTGGGCAGGGAGGGGTGGGCTGCTGGTGACCCCGAGCCAGGATTCTAGACTGACCGTGACCATTCACTCTGAGTGACCTCGGGCCATCGTCTCGTCTCACCCCTCTGTGCCTCCCTGGCCGCATCTGTCAAACGGGGAGGGGGCGTGCCCACCTCCGGGGTTGGGGGAGGCTCCGGCGGCACCCGGGAACCGGGTGCCGGACACGTGTGTTCGGCGTGCGGGCAGCGCGGGGCTTCCGGACGATCGTGGCCTTGACTAACCCCCTCCCGCACCCCCGTCCCCCGCCCTCGCTTCGAGCGCAGCGGGAGGAGGGGGCGGGGCGAGGGCGGCGCAGACAATGGCCCGGGACCCGGGCGCCGGCAGCAGTGCCCGGAGCGGGGCGTGGCGGCGCGCTCCTGCCGGCGTTCATGCTGGTGGTCCCGCCGCCGAGCGCGCGGGCGGACGAGGTGAGCCCCAGCCCCGCGGGCGGCCGGGGAGGAGGGGCAGGAGGCCACCGGCGCGGGAGGGAGCCAAGACGCGGGGGCACTGCGCCCACCCACCCTGGGCTTTCTGCAGGGGGGGAGCTCAGTTCACCGAAGTGACGCAGCTGGGCCCTTCCCCCCGTCCAGCCCACCCCGCAGGGTAAGAGGGGGCGGGTCCACCCCGGGGCCGGGGGGCACGCCAGATCGTCCCCGTCTTCTGGGTTGGCATCCAGAACCGGTTCACTCGGCGAAGGCACAGGGCCTCTTCTCCGGCACCGCCTGAGGGTCCAGGTGTGCCCACCTGACTCTTTGGAGCTGCGGTGGGGAGGGGGTGACCCTGGACGGTGGAGAGGAAAGTCCCCTTGGCCAGTGAGTGACCCTGAGCCCCAAAACTTACCCACCTCCCAGCCCCTCCCCTCTTGGAACTCCACCCCGACCACAGGCCTTTGTCGCAGGAGGCCCTTTCCCAGTAACTGTCCAGCTGAGAACTGGGAGGGTGAGAACGTGGTGGGGAGGTGAGGAGGACAGTGTCGAAGCCCTTGGGGCTGCCACCATCTGAAATGAATCTGTTCCAACGAGATTCTTGCTGCTACCCACCCCCATCTGTCTGGGCTGTGGCCCGTCTCCGTCACCATCTGTAAGGGAGGCCCTGGCCCCTGGGCATGTGGGAGGTGAGGCTGTCTAGAGGTCAAAGGGGAGAGAGAAGTCTGGGGCGGCCTGGGAACCTGGCCAGGATTTGCAGCATCCAGACAGGTAGATGCCTTCACTCCTCCATGCCTTGGTTGCCTCACCTGTGGACTCCCTGGATGTCAAGGTGTGTGAAATGTCCCTGAAGCACCTGGCACGGGCACAGGCAAGCCCTCTGCAGGTGGCAGGAAATGCCTTTAACCCTTCAAGGAAGGCAGGTGGCCGTGTGGCCCACCAGCTGTGTGGACAAGCAGTGTTGGCCACCCTTGGAGAGCTGGGGGCAGGACGCCAAGTTGAATGCCCGCGTATTTCCAGCTGGGGAAACTGGGGCCCCGAGAAGCTGAGAAAATTGTCCAGGCTGTACGGTGAGCTTTCCCTGCATAGCCTTCTTCCCTGAAGCCAGCATTCCAGGCCCCCCACCACCCCCCCACCGCCGCCCCCATAGGGTGTGTGGACTGGAAGGTTGCCCTTTGACCTTCTAGTTGCTCAGGGTTGAAGTTCAAGGGCGAGGCAGTCCACCTGGCCTGAGGCCCTGGGTGCTCGGGGAGGTGGCAGCTGCGGACTTTGGGGGCAGGGAACTGGTAGGTGGGCGGTGCCGCGTCACGGCAGACGACTGCACCGACTGCCATTCTTCAGGATTTCAAGAGCAGTTTCTGTCACAGCCACTTGGGACCGGGAAATCCCAGCACAGACTACGGGCCTCCTTCCTCTCTTACCAGCCCTGCCAGGAGCAGGCATGGGGTGTCCCTGAGGAAGCGTGCTCCCTGAGTCTGGCGACGTGGGTGGCCATCGCCTGGCAGTGTGGGGTACAGGCGAGCCTCCTGGGGTTGGGTGTCCCATCCCGCACAAGAACATGCGAGCGTCTTGGGAGCCTCCCCTGCCTTTGGGTGAATATGTGCACGTCTGAGTGAATTTGTGACCACGTCTGTCATCACGTACCAGTAGTGTGCACGGCAGCCCGGCAGTGGCTGAGCGAGCACACGTGTGAAAGGACACGTGCAGACTCGCGACGGGTGCCTGGGGGAGGGAGAGCGTGCATCACGAGGGCACAGGCGTGTGTGCACACGCGCAGGCATGCAGGCGTCTTGCCTTTTCCGAGCGCCAGGCCCAAGCCTTGACCGTGAGGAGGCCGGACCCCTCAACCTCTCATCTTTAAGTGGGTTGAGAAGCGCGCCCAGCTCACAGGGCTCTAAAGTGCTTAGCACATGCCTGGCACGCGTGGGCGCGCTCTCGCCTGGCGGTCGCGTGGAGACCTATACAGCTCTTGGAGGGTCCCCAGGCAGAGGAGGCCACCTGGTGCCTTGGCGCCCCTGTCCCTTGGCCCAGGTATGAGCAGGTGAAGGCCCTGGAGGCTTGCCTTCTGTGGGAGGAACCAAGGAAGGAGCAAAGCCCAGGGCTTGGCAGAAGGACGGTGGACGGCGGGAGGGTGGGACAAAGGCCATGAAACCATCACTCAGCCCCGGGGCCCGGACACCCCCGGCATCCTCTCGCCCTCCCACCCCCCACCGGCTGCTGCAGAAGAACTGGGAAAGAGGGCAGTGGGCACCAGCGCCACCATCTCCCGCAGCCAGCTGGAGCCCCAGGGCCTTTCCAGAGGCCAGGACAGCTCAGGAGGTCCCCCTCTGAAAGGGCAGCCCCGCTTCCCAGGCCCCGGGCCCCCGCAGGCGGGTGGGTGGCAGCGCCGGGTACGCAGTGTCCCTGGCACGGCAGGCAGCCTGCTCACCACAAGAGCCTGTTTGTCCTGACTCCCCTGGCCCTGAAGCCCTGAGTGACCAGGCCCCGCTGGGCACAGGGGCCTGACTGTGGGCTCAGCTCCCTTCCCCACCCCAGCCTCAGTAGGCCTGGCTGTGCTTTGGGAAGGGGCTTCCTAGGCCAGGCCTAACCACGCCAGAGCAAGCTCTGCTTACCCGATGAGCGGAGACCCGTTCCCGAAGAATTGTTACCGAGCTGGGGACTCACAAAGGAGAAAACAACCCCAGGCTGAACCAGAGCTGAATCGACTGCCCGCCTCCCCCGACCGACATCCCCAGGCAGGCTGGCTTCTGGGAGCCTCCAGGCTTCTGTTTTCCAGACAACCTGGCTTCCCCATTGCTCCTGCCTGGGCATGCCCCCCACCTCTGCTCCAAGCCTCACTCTCTGGAAAGCGTTTTAATGGCAGGTTGGCAGACAGGGCCTCGCCCTTCCTCTTTGCCATCCCTCAGGCTCCTCTCTAGCCTCACCACCTCCTCCAGGAAGCTTTCCTGGTCATCTTCCCAGATGGAGCTCATTGGCCCCAAACCCTGAATATTTTCGAGTCCAGGAACTTAGAAGCCCGAGGGACCACCTGGACCACGGAGTATTTGTTGAGAGCCCATGGTGTGCCGGGGACCGTTCCAGGGGTCGATACGTCAGGGAACAGAGTCCCTGCTCGCAAGGAGCTTAGACCCGTCCCAATAAGAGAGGGAAGAACTGAAAAAGTGCTTAGAACACAGTGGCCTTTGCACTCCTGTGATGGTGTGTGTGTGAGTGATGCAATCATCTGTCTGCCCATTGGCGGTGTGAGAACCCACCACGGGCCGGTCATCATTCCAGGTACTTGGGTATGAGGGCAAACAGGGCAGATTGAGCTCACAGCCCAATGGAGTGGGGAGACACAAACCAATCCCACAGTGGATGATTGTTTCATTAACATTCTATTAGTGGTACTTTCTCAGCTCGTCCACCTTATTGAAAGTTGCAGCTCTCCAATCCCATTACTCTACTCTATTTTTTTCTTCTATAGCATGCTTGCCTTCAAACAAGTATTTGACTTATTATACTGCAGGACCAGAAGCGGATCTTTATCTGGTTTATTCCCTGGCATATTCCCAGCACTTGAGCAGGGCCTGGCCTCTAGTACCTGCTCAGTTAATCCGTTGTGGTCTGAGTGCGGTGCTGTAGTTGGGCCCCCGGGGCCACTCTGGTCTGCGGATGGTGCAGGCTGAAAACCCCGTTACCAGTCCCTCAGGGATGCAAGATAAACTGAAATTGCTTAGAGATTTTTATGGTAATTGGATGTTGCCCGAGACATTTCAATTGCATTTTACGACAGTGTCAGTCAGTCCCGATTTGGGGATTAAAAAGGAAAACCACTGATTCTTGCCCACAGAGTGTCCTAGGCTACTTGAGGATAAGGTTTTTTGAACATGTGGCCTATGCCAGGCCCCATCCTAAGTGCTTCCATCCGATATTGCATTTAACCCATGCGAGCTTTTGGAAGCAGAGGTCATCCCCATGCGTGGCTCAGGACCAGGCTCAGTGGGGGATGGGGAGAAAGTCACTTGCCAGCTCCCCCAGCCAGTGAGTGGCAGGCTCTGGGTTTGAGCCCAGACTCTGTCTACCTGGAGCCCCAGCTCGTGGCTGCCACTCGAATCCATAGAGTTGGCTGTTGGGCTCCTTGCTGAGCTGGGTGCGGGTGCAGACCCGAAGGGGCGGGGAACTGTCCTCGGCTGCCACGGGAGGGGGCCACCGGCACCCTTGGCCCGGCTAGATCCTGCTGGGCGCGCAGCCAGGGGGAGCAGCTGGGGCAGGGCCCGGATTCTCGGATCCTCATCTTCTTGGCAACCTGTGTGACTCGGTGGGCTGGTAAAAGGGGCTGGCGGGCGGGCAGCCCGAGCAGGGGAGCCCTGTGGCCAGTGAATCAGCAGTCAGAGCAGCTGACCGCTGGGTTACTGTCCTGCCTGGGGCGGGGCCAAGCCTCAGCTGCCAAAATAAGCACAGCCCCTCTGTCTTTCTCCCTCTCAGCTCCCCTGGCAGATGCTCCCTAGGGCTCTGCCGTTCCCAGGGGTCCCCACGTCTCCCCAGCCTGGAAGAGGGGACAGAGCCTCCCGGTTCGGGCGTGTGGCCTTCCACAAGTCACTCTGAGGCTCTGGCCCCCGATGGCCTTCCTGTAAAGAGGGACCCCCTGCCCATGGAAGGGCACCTCAAGGATAGACTCTCCCTCGGCTCTTGTAAAAAGCTGGGAGCAGCTTGGGAACAACAGCCTCAAAGCCAGACTGCTGTGTGGCTTTGGGTGAGTTCAGTGCCGTCTCTGAGCTCTGTCTCCAAGCTCACCTGCAAAACTGCCTCACTCATTGTGACGGTTAAATGATATCCACACTGGCACATCAGTGAACAGCAGAAATACTAGGGAGGTCATTGACTCCGTTTTAGGCATGGAGTTGGGGTGGGGGAGGTGAACAGGGAAGTGGATGTCAGAATCTCAAGCTGGGCCTCATACAGCGGACAGACCACCCACCCTGCTGACGGGGACCCAGCAGCCCCAAACCTGCCCGTGCTGCCGGGAACAAATCCACTTTAACGCAGTGCACGGTGGAGGAAAGCAAGCTGCTCTGGGGACCGGGCAGGCCCAGGCATATACCTGGGGTTGGCACTGACCAGCTGTGCAGCCGCGGGCAAGTTGTTTGCCCTCTCTGGGCCTCGGTTTTCTGTTTTACAGCAGAGGTAGTTACCGTGGCTTCATCTGTTTCACAAATGCTGGGTGGAAAGGTGTTTTGTCTCATCAGTAGCTGCTTCTGCCTGCAGGGCTTCTGTTTGCCTTAGATGAACCTCCCCCCCGGACCTAAGCCCCCTCTCCCAGCTTGTGGGGCTGGGCCACTGGCGTGCATGGCTGCGGCATCACCCCTACCTAGCAGAGCCAGGCTGGTGGTTTCTGTGTTGAGCGACCTGATGATGGGCCTCAGGTTCCCACAAATGAGAGGGAGGAGAACCGGGCTGTCCCCACCCCCAGCAGGACCCCAAGTCAGGTCAGGAGGCTGCAGGAAACAGGAACGAAAGCCTGGCCCCAGGCCTCTCCCGCCTGCTTCCTGGACAGGATGTTGTGCTGAGTAAACAGCTTGAATTGGAGTCACCACTCTGGCTCTGAGTCACAGCTCCTAGCGACAGCCACGCGATGTTTATAAACAGTGTGCTTCCCACCCACCGGGGCCTGCCCCCACTCCCCGCCCCCAGAGTCTGAAGAGGGTGAGAGGACCCCAGATGCCGGAGGCAGCAGGCTCCCCTGGAATCCCTCCCCCGCCCAAAGGGCTTGATTCGGGGCGCACGTCTGTGCGTACACGTGTGTCCACGAGTGGAGTTTTGCTATGTCTGGGCTCGTGTGTGGCTGACCAGGTGCCTTATCCCGGGGCTACCTGCATCGTGGGCAGAGCGCCGTTTGCAGGTCACGCGACCTTGGTGTCCTGGGACAAAGCGTGGAAGCCGCCGGGGTAGCATCTCAGGGCTGGTGTGAGTGTTCCCCGAGGCCACGCCCACCCGGAGCTCCGTGCACAGTATAGGGGCACAGGAATGGAGGGGGAGAAGTGGCGGGGGCTGGCTTGCAGGTGGAGCGCCCCTAACCGGTCCCAGCCTCAGAGCCCTGGCTCTCTGTGGCCGGTCTCCGTTCCAGGCCGTGACAGTGATGGTGTGGGCCATGTGGTGACACAAGGCCGGCAAGGAACAAAGGCGCCTCTGCTCTCCCCTACGCGGGTGGGAGGAGGGGTGGATGGGCCCCGCCTCTCCCCCCTCGCCCCTCCTCCCCAGGGCTCCTGCCTTTCTTGCCTGCAGCTGGTCCTGTCCTCCCTCCTGGCTGTGACTCAGGCCCTCGGCCTTCCCAGAGCTCAGGGCCCACTGCTCGGGGCCAGCCCTGCCTGGGCCTGGCCTGGCTCACAAAGGAATGGCCCAATGGCTCTGAGGCCAGGCTGACCTGTGCGGGGGCCTCGGGTCATCGGAGAAGAGCCCAGGGAGCCTTGTCTGGTGCGCAGGAGCTCTGGGAGGGAGATGGGCCACCCGGCACGGATCCTGGTACCCGGGAAGCACTCAGTAAATGCCTGTCAAGTCAAAGGCATTAACACACAGACACACCTAACTGGGCAGCCTGGCTCCCTACTGGCTCCGTGACTCCACCCCCGCTTCTTCTAAAGCCCTCTTGAAGCTCTCCGCCACCCCCAGGTACGTCCACACAGTTGGAAAGGCTTTCCCATCCCCTCGCCCACCCTCTTATCCCTGCCACAGCTCTGGGCCCAGGGACCAGGAGGCCATGGCTCAGGGAAGGCCCTCCCCCATTTCATTCAATGCCCCCAAGGCTAGGGAGAGCTCGCCGGTCCACGTCCAGGACAGCCAAACCGCATCGAGGGGTGCCCGAGGTCACATGGCCAGTCAGCTGGCAACACAGGGGAGAGAGGCCAAGGGTGGGGTCTGCCCAGGCCCCACAGGGCTGTCTCCCTCCTCGGAACTCTACTGCCCCCTGCCTCACCCATGTCCTGCTGGAGCCTGCACGGGGCTTCTCCCCAACAAGACTGAGCACCTGGAGGAGCCCTGCCATGCCAACCTGTCCTCGAGAAAGTGGACCAGAGTGTGTCTGCCAGCCCTCTTGGCCTCCCCTCTGCCGGGACCAGGGTGACAACAAACATTTCCAAGTTATCCACTGGGATCCAGTTGCAGGGCTGCACGCCGAGCACCCAACAGACCTCACACTGCCATCTGGAGCTTTTGCTCTTGGAGGTGGAGCCAGGCCACAGTACCCCCGGTGCAGGGGCAACTCCGCCAACATTCACTGAGTGTGTATTACATACCAGGCCCATGTCCATGGGACACGATCAGAGTGCAGGCCCCCCGAGTGCCAGCCACGAACCAGGCCTGTGCTGAGTTCTTGTTGAATCCTGCAGCGTCCTTGTGCCCATTTTACAGATGAAGAAACCGAGGCCACTGAGTCGCTGGCCCAGAGTCCCAGAGCTGCCAATAGAGAGCCCAGTCTCCCAAACCCACCCAGTTTCCCAAAGGTCCAGATTAAGAGCCACCATGCACGGAAGGGCTAAGGTGGCTGGGGAGAAGAAGCAGGGGGTGCCTGAGTGGAGGTAAGCATGGGGCGAGTCAGTGCCAAGTGAGTGGGAGGGGGCTGGGGGCTGGGGGCAGGGAGGACTTTGGATTCTTTTGTGGGTCGGACAGAAGCCTTTGGAGGAATTTTAGTGCCGGGGAAACATGCCGCGCTCTGGGTGCAGGCATGAGGTGGGCACCTGCAGGCAGGAAGGCGGCTGCCTCAGGGTCCACCTGGAACCCCCTCCCACTCAGCCCCCCCCCACCTCCAGATGCCCACCCACATCCCCTAGAGAAGCCCCACCCTAGGGGCTCCTGTGTCCGGGGAATCCTTTCTTCCATGAAAGAAATTCTCCTGCCCCAGAGGTGGGGGGGCGGGGATTTGAATTTGAAAACCTCTGTACACCACCACCCCCTCCTATAACGGATCAGGAAACTGAGGCTCAGAGAGAAGAGGAACCTGCGAGTCCCAGAGGGAGGCAGCACCAGGTGGGGGCAGGAACCAGGTCTCGGTTCCCTGGCTCTGAGCTGCCTGCTCTCGGGTCCCCTGCGCCCCACAAAGCCACCGGAAGAGGATGTGAAACGCTTGCTCAGAGAAGCAGAGCAAGTGCTGGCGGGGCTTGGCGTCAGGGCGGCATGCTGGGCCCCGGCCACCCCGCCAGGGCCCCGGGGCCTCATGTGCCTGCGGGCCGGCTCCGGACCCCCTGTCCACCCGCTTCTCCTCGCGGCCTCCGCCGTCCTGCGTGCCCAGCCGGCTGCCCACCAGGCTCCGAGGAGGGTAAGGAAGCAGCCCGTGGCCTCTGGGTCATCCTGGCAGCCTCGGGTCTGGGGATCCGGGCTCTGAATGCTGGTGAAGCGGGGGTATGTGGGCTCTGCAGAGGTGCACACAGACACAGGACCCGGATTCTCCCTGTGACATCTTGGGCAAGTCCCTGCTCCCCGGGGCCTCAGTTTTTCCATTTGTCAAATGTGTGGGTTGGACTCATCCCATGGCGTCCAATGTCTGGTTTGCAGCAAAATGAGAAAAATGGAGACAAGGTTGTGAGTTTTCCTTAAAGCCAAATGTATTCATTTAACAATTACCCATTTTTCTGATCGTATGCCCTCCTTGTTACCTTTGGTGGGGTCTTTTCTGAAACGATGGTAATGATAGTGGTGATAGTGGTAATGATAGTGGTGGCATTTTTTTTTTTTTTTTTTTTTTACTGCCCTACTTGGCAAAATAAACAGTTGCCAACCCCAGGTTGGTCCCCGCAGTTTAAAATTAAATCCCATGTCTGGGTGCCAGGGGTGGAGGAGCTCCTAGGGCTGAGTGGCGGGGAAGGCTTCCGGAATTAGATGGTGGCTTAGAGAAAGCGGGGTCTCCCGCGCACCCTCCACAGGGCCTGGCAGGGCTCACACCTGCCTGGCGGCCCCACTGGCCAAGCTGCTTTGACCTCTGTGACATGCACTCGCCACCTTTTCTGACTCTGGGTGGTGATTTCCCCCCACGCAGGGGGAATGGGGACAGGGCCTCGGGGTGTTGGGGGACACAGCTGGGCCCACCCTAAGACAGCAGGTCTGAGCTGCAGCTACTGGCCCGGCTCAGGACACAGCCCTGTCCACCCACCCTTGGCTGGCCCTCAGCCTGGTAAGAGCGGGAATTTCTGGCTCTGCTCATCACCGGAGCAGGTATGACAGCCATGTGGGTGACACCAGACCTAGGCACTCGGGCGCCCGACTCCACCGGGGCCGGCAGATGGGCAGACAGGCTGGCAGAGGGCCTCCCTGGGAGCCCACCCCCGGCCTGGCTCCCACCCCGTGATGGCCCAGGAAGCCAGGCCTGCCGAGCCCAGAGGCAGGAAGGGTTGGGTGTTCCTCGCCTGTGTCTCCGGGGTGACCACCAGACGGAGGGCCGTCGTCCGCCGTGCTGCTCTCCAAAGCCCCACACCTTGGCCGAGGACACCTCTGCTGGCACCGGCCACCGAGGTGAGTTTCCAGGGCAATCGGTGCCTCTGCTGAGAGGCTGGCTAGGCCACGGCCAGGGCCCTTGACTTCCTCCCCTCCCGTCAGAACTGGTTGAAGAAGTTTGGCTGGAAGCTGCCCAGGGAGGCTCCATCTCCCATTCTGGGTGTGAAAGAGGAGGCGGGGTGGGGCGGGGGGGTGGCGGTTACCCTGGTACCCGTGTCTGCCCACCTGGCCGGCCTGTCTACCTGCTCCCTGCCCAGGTGGGTTAGGGTGGCTGTGGCTTGTCCCAGCGGCTCCACGAGTTCATAGGATGCTTCTCAGATTACAAAGAGCTCTTGTGCATTGTTTCATCATCTGCTTTCCTGAGAGCCAAGTGGTGGTGGTATTACTACTACTATTATTATTGTTATTTTCCCCCTCTTACTGATGGAGAAACTGAGGCTCAGGGAGATGGAACTGAAGCTAGGAAGGTGCATAGCAGGGCCTTGAACACAAACCTAGGCTCTACGTTTTAAGAGAGAGTTTCCCAAACCTGCAGGCCCGCTCCTCGGTCGTGTGTGCCCAGCGCTCCACCGGCGTGGTCCCTGCGAGGGACGGGACCCCCTCCCTTTCTGACCTTCCCCTCCGTTATTCTCGTGTTTCAGGCTCAGCTTCCACGTGTTTGTGTCCCTTCTCTTCCTCTCTCCTCCCCTGCACTCCCACCTCGGGCTCGTCACACGTTGGATTGGTGGCCCTTGGGGACGTCAGGGACCCCTCAGGGTGCTGGGCCCTGAGCGCTCTGGGAGTGGAGGACAGTCATCAGAGAGGCTCCTGGTCTCACTCTGTGACCCTGGATCACACGTGTGCTCCTCCGAGTGTCCCCCTTAGCATCCCAAGAGTTAGAGTCGGGGCCACGCACACCCATCTCCGGGGGAGGACAGGGAGGCCGCGCGGCGAGCTCATGGCTGATCCGGAACGCCCGGCATCCTCGTCCTGAGCCATTTCCACGGCTCCGGGCATCAATTCATCTTGTTCTGGCCACCCTGGGACAGCAACGCCCTGTGAGGTCAGAGATTTGGGGCGACGCTGATGTCGAACCCCTCCACCCCGGATGGTCTCCTAGATGTTTGGAGGCTTCATTTCCCACCTCCTGACCATTTCTGAGCTTGGCCTCCAGCCTGTGAGGCCAAAGAGGAGGAGGCGGTCCCTGGAAGTTCCCAGGGACCAGAGGCAGAGGAGGTGGGGCTAAGCTGGGCCCACTCGCCGTGCCAGCAGCTCCCACGCCCAGCCCAGGTGCGTCACCTCCTGCCAAGGTGTGTGCTCACCCGCCCACAGAGGGCTACCCCAGGACTCAGGCAGCCAGGAATGGTGACATCAGGTCAGGGAAATGACCGAGGAGCCTGGCCAGGCCACACCCCATCCGTGACCTCCCCGGGCTCTAAATATAGACCAGAAAAGACAGACAGACCTGGTGACCTCCACCTGCCCAGTGAGAGGTGAAAGGTTTTCCACAAAGGCCTGATCCGAGTCCGGGTACCTGTTCCTCGTTGGGCCACCAGCGCCCTCCATCACCTTGGCCGAGCCCAGGCTGGAGGAGGTGACGGCCAAGGCCCTTGTCGTCTGGACATTTCCTTGAATCGGTTCTCGCTGTGAGCTGCCGTGTGCCCGGCGGGCTTCCCCAGAGTTGCACCCTGGGCCCAAACCCCATTCCCTGGGACCCTGTGCTGGGCAAAGTGGTGGGTGGGGAGTGAGAAGCGTGGGCCGGGCAGAGAGGGGCCGGCTCGAGGCTCTGAGGACCGCAGCTGTTCTGTGTGAGCCTCACTGGGCGTGGTGAGAGAGGACCCCAGAGATGCAAGCTGGGGTTGCACCAGGCAGCTGGTCTTTCGTCTGAGGGCGAGGGGCTGGGGGGCTTTGAAGGGTCAAGACCCCTCTGGTTGCTGTGTATCAGGGGGACCAAGGATCAGATGACAGCAGGTAGGAAAAGGGGCCCCAGAGGTTTGGGCTGAGCACACCTTTCCCTTAAGCTGGAGGTGGCCACTCAGGGGCCTCTGAGCCAGGGAGTGATGGGAGGCCCAGTGGGGTCTGGGGCAAACCCACAAGCAGATGGCCCGGCTGGAGAGGACAGCTGCCTGTCAGCTCCCGCCCGGTCTCCTGTTGCGTGGGAACACAGACCCGGAGCGGCTGGGTTGTCCGAAGTTACAGGAGCAGCCAGAAATGTGGATTTTTATGTGAAATCACCTGACCTTTCACTGTTGGCTCAAGAATTGAAAAACACTTTGCAAGCCAACCAAAACACACGTGGGCTAGATTTGGCCCGGTTCTCCTCCCAGCTGTCAGCTAGAGACCTGTCTTTTAAGCTTCCCGTGCGAGGAGCATCCTGCCTACAGGAAGGGTCTGTATGTCGATGTCGTCCAGGGCTCCTTGTGACCCCCAGGGAAGGACAGATGCACTCTCCAGGGAAAGGTTGTACCGTGTTCCCTCTCCCTCCCAGCAGAGCCTCCAAGGGCCCAGGTTAGCACAGACTCGATTTCAGGCTTGCCTGAGGTCCCTGGGTTTGCCTCCAGCCCCATCTGAGCTGCGTGATTCGGTTTCCCAGCTGCCCACCGCCTCGGGCCCCTTGTGTTGTAAGGATGCTGTGAGTGCCCCTTGGGTGTGGAGCGAGGAACCTGGGAAATGGTGAAGGTGGGAGCGTGGTCACTGCGCCGGCCCCGGGTCTGGAGGTTGCTCCCCTCCGTCCAGGGCTACCGGGAGCCCCAGCAGCATTAGGGGATAAGTCTCAAACTGTGTCCTTTTTCTTTTTTAACTTCTATTATGGAAAACTCCAAAAAGACACAAAAGTAGAGAAAATGGCATAAAGGCACGCAGCTTTCATGATCACCAAGTGCGGGGCCACTCTCGCTGCTTCTTCTTCTCTTACTGGCGCCATGTCCTGCCCTCCTTCCCCGCAGCGAACGATATTGGCACAAATCCCAGGCACATCGTTCCATCCATCGGTATTTTAATACGTTACTCTAATAGTAACCCAAATCCAAAAAACGATGTCAGCTATCATCAGCTATCCAGTAGTGTTCAAATCACGATCCAGAATCCGCACGTTGCATTTGGTCGTATGTCCCACCTTTATTTTTTTTAATTTTTAAATATTTATTTATTTATATATTTTGGCCGCGCCGGGTCTGTCGTGGCACGCGGGCTTCTTAGTTGCGGCATGCATGCGGGATCTAGTTCCTCGACCAGGGATCGAACCCGGGCCCCCTGCATCGGGAGCTCGGAGTCTTACCCACTGGACCACCAGGGAAGTCCCTGTCCCACCTTTATTTTAATCTACAGTTTCCCCTTTGTGTTTTCCCCTGAAATGTATTTGTTGAAACTGGGTGGTTGGTCCTGTGAAGATTCCCAGAGTCTGGAATTTGTGGGGTGCATCCTTATATGTGTTTAACATGTTCTTCTGTGCCCTGTCATTCCCCCAAAAGGTTGTTCCATGCAGAGGCCTGGTTGGATTCAGGTTAGGTTTTTGGCAAGGGCACTTCGTGGGTGGCTCTGTGTTCATCCATCAGGTGGCACCTACTGTCCTGGCCCCCTCTCTTTTGCCCTTGGAAAGAGATCTACCCCACAGCTTTGGGGGAGGATGGTGAGGGGACGTGCTTGAGGGCCAGGGAGAGGGCCTCAGTGAATTGCAGTCCCTGGTGAGGTGCTCTACCTGTGCTGTCTTCCCTTTGCTAAACAGGAGAAAACTGTGTCTTGGAGATCAGGTGACTCTCGGGGGGCCGAAGGCTGAGGGGTGGGTGGCATTGGCAGGGAGGGAGGGTCACATAGTAAGAAAGGGGTGGAGCTGGGCTTTAAACCCAGGTGTTTCAGTGCCAGAACCTGGCTTCTGTGCTACCCTGCCCCTCTGGGAACTAAGGGTGTGTGAGTGTGTGTGCACGCACATTCACGCAGCTGGAGCAGCAAGCAAGCTTGCCAGGACCCAGGAGGGGAGCCCCAAAGCGGGGGGAACAAGGCGGGGAGGGGGACAGGCCCCAACCAGACAGGCACCAACCAGACAGACACCAACCAGAGGGACCCCCTCCACCGCCCCCTCCATGCAAATGATGTCCAGGTAGTCCGATGGGAGGCAGCCGGGCCGACCGTGTTGGTGTGTTGTGTCCTGATGGAACTCCCCAGTCCTCACCTCCCCAGCCTACTTGGGCCCCACTAACCCCGGCCCCCTTGACCTTCAAGGTCAGAGAGGTAGTGACCTTGGTGCACTCAGGAGTCACTTGGCCTCCATGGGCCCCTTTCCCCAGCTATAAAATGGGCACGAGCTTGCTTCCCAGGCCCCTCCCTGGGAGAAAGAGATAAAGGGAACAGAGAAAAGAGATAAAGTGAGTACAGGCAGGTGCTGGGTTCTCCAGGCACTGAGAGCTTGGCCCCAGGAGAAGGAGTGGGAAGAGAAGCTTCTAGCCCAAGGCAGTGTCCAGTGTCCAGGTCACCCCTCTCTTGCTCTTTGAAGACCTCATTCCTCTAAATATGTCCCACCCACCTCACCCTCCCCTGGGGCTTCCTCAACAGCCTCCTAGGGGTCTCCACCCCCAGCCAAATCTACCCATCTTGCTTTAAAAATGAAAACAACAAACAAAACCCAGCGTTTATTATTATGTGTGTGTGATTACTAAAATATTTTAGAAAAATTAGCAAATTCTGAGAAGTAAAAAGAAAACAATGTATAGCACTGCCCAGAAATAACCACCATTCCTTTTGCAAAGTAGGTCCCTCTAGTCACATGCACGCGTGGAATGTCAGCTTCTAAAAGCATGCTCTGCATCGTGGTTTTCTGACTTTACAGTTATAGCTGAGCATCTCCGTGTATCATTGTCCTCCTATGGTAGGTAATGGCACACGGGGTCCTGACAGTAAGTCTGCATAGGGTGTTTGAGTTGATTCCTTTGGTAGAGTTGTAATTGAGGTTTCCATAAACATCGTTGTATGGAAATCCACGCCCACATCTCTGAATGTTTCCTTAGGGTTAATTCCCAAGAGTGGGATTGTCGAATCAAAGCCATGAGCGTTTTTGTTTTTATTTTTCCAAATTTATTTTACTGAAGCAGAGTTGATTTATGTTGTGTTAATTTCTGATGTACAGCAAAGTGATTCAGTTATGCATATACACATTCTTTTTCATGGCATGAGTGTTTTTAATGCCTTTAATAGAAATCACCAAGTTGTTTTCTGTGCGTCTTTGTCAAGGCCTTGCCTTGTGCCTGATGGAGAACCATCCGGCAGGTGCTCAAGCTGCCCACGTGGGCACGCAAGTGGGTGGGAGCTGCTGGGCCCCCACTGTCCGTGGGTATCTGAGGCCTGGCACACAGTGGGTGCACAAGATATGCTCATGGAATGAGTAGTCTGGACCTGCCCTCTCATTTTACAGATGGGAAACTGAGGCCCAGTGGTATGGAACCAGTTCTGGGGAGGTTGGTGGCATTGCCGGGACTGCTGACAGCAACTGCAGGCCTCTCTGAGGGCTGAGGGCTGAGGCCGGGGCAGGCTGAGGGAGGGTCCCATTCATTCATCTGTCTACTTGCCTCCTCACTGGCTTCTAGAAAGTGCAGCTGAGGCTCCCTAGCCCTACTTCCTCCCCAGCCCTCAGCATCTTCACAGCCACCCTGAAGGCTGACCTGAGACCTTGAGCGCTCAAGCCACCAGTGAGTGGCCCCAGGTGACCAGACCAGTGGCAGGTGCCCAGCTGGCATTTGTCCCTCCTGATCCCTCCTCACTCTTGAGTGCAGGCCCCACCTGGTGATGCCTGGTCTGGGCTCTCCCCCTTACCCCCAACTGCCCCTCCTCTGCTGCCTCCCTTCTGCCTGTACCTCCTCAGGGTGGCCTTAGGGCTGAGACAGTGCAGGCAGAGCCCCCCCCACCCCCACCCCGGCACCAAATACACACCCCAACCCTCAGGACTTCCAAATGCACGAGTGCACTGAGGACTCGGTTCCAGGCCGCGGGAGCACACAGCGAGGCACAGGCATCGGCAGAGTGAGTGCTATATATGTCAGTTACCCACTGTGATCCTCTCTAGTGACGAAACTGAGGCTCAGAGAGGTTAAGCAACTTGTCCGAGGCCACAGAGCTAGGGAGGGGCTTAACTGGAATTTATGGGAGGTGGAGACCCACTGCTTGGCCACACGTCGACACTTACACACACAGCTACACAACCCGTGCGCTGCGCACGCACCCACACAAACGGCCTAACCGTGGTACCCGCTGCCCCACGACACACGCCGCGCGAGCACTCCCGAAGACGCAAGCCGCCATCACTCCAGCGGGGTTGCGCGCGCGCAGGCGTACACACTCCCCTCCGGCGTCTCTGGCCGCCCCCTCTCCTGGCCTCGCCCCTCCACGCCGCAGGCCCCGCCTCCCGAGCACCGCCCCTGGCCAGCCGACCCCGCCCCCGCCCTGACCTCAGCGGGGCCGGGCCGCGGGCGCAGAGCGCAGGCTGGGCCGAGCCGCGCGGGCCCGCTGCCGCCGCCGCCGCCGCGCGCCGGGCCGG
>NW_021145460.1:37485-46321 GCF_002837175.3 Physeter macrocephalus
CGGCCCGGCCGGCCGCCCGCGCCGCTGCGAGCCGCCCATGGTGCAGCGCATGTGGGCCGAGGCGGCCGGCCCTGCGGGCGGCGCCGAGCCGCTGTTTCCGGGCTCCCGGCGGAGCCGCAGCGTGTGGGACGCCGTGCGCCTGGAGGTGGGCGGCCCCGACAGCTGCCCGGTGGTGCTGCACAGTTTCACGCAGCTCGACCCCGACCTTCCGCGCCTGGAGGTGGGTGAGCCAGGCCGGCCCGGCGCTCGGCCGAGCGAGGAGTGGGTGGGGGCCCAGCGTCCTTAGCGGGTCACCCACCTCCAGTGGTGGTGGTCACCACCCCCAGTCCGGAGGTTGCGGGGGGGAGGTTCCTTCCGCAGAAATCCCCGTCCTTGCGCCAACCCCAAGGCAGCCAGGTAGGCGGAGGGGCTGCCGCCAGCTGGTCCAACAGTTTCGGGACCAGAACCGGGTCTTCGTGCCCCCCTCTCTCCGTCCCAGTGCGTGACCTCACCGAGCCCAGGTGTGCCACTGCCACGCCCCTGCAACCCAGGTAGACTTGCTCCCGCGGGCAGGCGCTGTCTGCTTGCGTTCGTGCCTTTCCCTACAGCAGGGCTGGGCCCTATTTCGTCCCCGTGGCCAGGCCGGGGCCGGCTTAGGCAGTTTGGCTTCGAAATGCAGGTGGTGAGCTAGTGATTAGGGCGGCAATCTTCTAGAATCCTCAGAGGCCGTTGGGAGCACAGTGGCCTTCCAGACAGCCCCCCTTGGGGGCAGAAGTGGACTCCGATGTTCCGGGCTGCTCAAGGCGGGGGAGTGGGGAGACAGGCCTCCAACCTGTGGGGCCCGGTGTCCAGGCGGGGAGGTTGGGACAAGGGCCTCTCAGGTGGAGGGGTGACTCACTGCTGCTTGATTAGAAAATGCGCCGACACCCTGAATCTGTAAGGATTTGGGAGGATTCAGAACGGGGGTGTGCCTATCATGCATGTGGTTGGGGGAACTAGGTGAGGGCTGGACTCTTGTTTCTAGTGTGCTCTGGGCAGCGGGGGGCGGGGGAGGAGTGCCCCCCTCCTCCTCCTACCTGACTGTGCACCAGACTCCGACTCCCTGCGGCCAGGGTGGCAGAATCCAGGGTTGGGGCCTGGACAGAGGCCATTCCTGGGTCAGAGGGCTCAGCGGGGTTCCTGAGCCCCCGTGCTGGCGAGGGCCCCTTGGTATCCCCGCTTCGTCCCTTTAGGCCCGGGTAAGTTGTAATTGCCAGCCTGGGTCTCGTGCCTCTGCGTGTCCCCAGTGCCTAGACGGGGCCCGGGATGCATATTTACCCGAGGATAAAGTGCATCTCCCTGCCCAGAGTGGGGGGAAGGCAGGGGGTGGAGGGAGCTCTTGGTGGGAGAACCTCGGGCCGGGGAGACCCTTTATTGCTGAGCTTGGCCGGTGGCCCCGCCAGGCACACTCCCCGACCCTCACGCACCCACAGCTCTGGTCTTCATTAGTGGCTGGAGCGAGACCCCTGGGAGGGTGGGGGTGGGCGGCCTGACACCAGCCCGGCGCTCATCTGACTTTCATTATGTCTGGCAGCTCCTCGGGCTTTGTGTGCTGGAGGGTCCGGCCTGCGTGCTCCCAGGGGTGGGCCGCTCAGCTGCTTCCCTCCCTCCCTCCCTCCCTCCCTCCCTCCCTCCCTCTGTCTGTCCGTCTGTATCCCTGAGGAACCGAGGGAGAGGCAGATCTGGGTCTGTCTTCTCTCCCTCTCTCTCTTTTTCCCCCTCTCCCCCTCTCCCTCCTCCTCTTCCTCACTGGCCCCAGCACTGAGATCCAGGCCGTGGCTGCTATTTAGAAATCAAAGGGGAAGCTTCTGGCTGGGGCAGGAAAACCAGGGTCCTGGCAGGAGAGGAGGCCACTGCCGGAAACCAAACACAATGACCATTTACCATGAGCTGGGGGAGGGGGTGGGGAAGTCCCTGTCCCTCCTGCCAACACCCCCGCCCCCCCATCCTGGGGCCGATTTCCTGGTCGCTGGGGCCTGCCAGAGCTGAAGCGGCTGCTTGTGGTCCCTGTCCTCTCTGGAAACCGCTAGGCAGTTTCTGTTTCCTTCCCCAGTCCCTCTTTCCTTACCAAGTCTCCACCCCGTCCTTCCTTCTCTGGGCAGCCAGATGTCTTCACACATCTGGGCATCTGCACATCATCGTACTTCTAAGCCAGGTCACTGCTGACCCAGGTCGGCCTGCGCAGATCTGTGCTTTCAGGAGGTCACCGGGCCCACACCCCTGCCTCCGTGCAGGCCGCTGCCTCAGCCAGGCAGGAGGAACCCCGGAGTCCATAGCACCTACTGTCTGCAGACACCACCCCCTCGTTCCAGCTGGCTTTGACCAACCCTCCCGAGTAGGTGCCGACCCCACTTTATAGGAGACTGGAGCTCAGAGAAGTGAAGTCCCTGAACTAAATGTACACGCAGCCAGCGAGGATGCAGCCAGGATTTGAAGCTGGGCGGTGTTCTGTGCTCGGCGCCTATTGTGTGCGAGAGCCCACAGGGATCGGAGAAGGATACCTCGCAGTGAGACAAATACACATGCCCCAGGAGGATGGGGGAGCTGTTAGGGGAACGGAACCAGGCCCAGGCAGCCCAGAAGTCCCCATGCTTGGTGAAGGGTAGGGGTGCTTATAGGCCAGAGGAAGGTGAAAGTGCTTTGGGCCACAAGACACTGGGGAGAGCTTCAAGGAAGAAACAAGCCCACAGCTGGACCCTAAAGGTTTCAGATGATAGCTAATATGAGCCAGCACTTGGTGGGAGGCCGTGTGCTGAGTAGTTTGCAGGCATTATATCTTTTTGAGGTCAGGATCATCCGTCGTCCATTTAACAGATGGAACAACCGAGGTGCTAGATTGCACAGACCCACTGAGCCAGTAACTGGCAGGGGCGGGATTCCCACCCAGGCAGGGAGCCTGCAAGCCCTGAGCGCAGTGTACGTGGGTGGAATGAAATGAGGAAGACTTCTCGGATCCTCGGGCAGAGATGTGCAGGGGAGATGCGTCTCCCTCCAGCCTCCCCCGCCTCCTTCCCCGTTGTCTGGTCTCTTGATCTCACGGTGTGCAGGGCTTCAGTCTAACCCCCCAGGGCATTAGCCTTAGGCCAAGAGGCATGACCTGAGAGGTAGGGGTGTGTGAGTGTGTGTGTGTGTGTGTGTGTGTGTGTGTGTGTGTGTGTGTACTGTCATCTTCCAGCCAGGCTTCCTGGCAGGCTCCAAGGGGGCAGCCTCCAGCAGCTGCACAGCCTGTCAAGTTCAAGAGGGGTCTGACCGGCTGCCACCTGCTGGGCCCCCATGGACTCTCGGGTTCCCCTCTTGCTTTACTCCTCAGGGGCCAGGCTGGCTGGTACTGGGTCCTTGTTCCTTCTCTGGCGGGGAGGACTTCTCCGGACTGGGCACACTGAGCTGTTTCCCCAGAGGCTCCGGGATGGCCCTGGTGCAGGAGCGGGGCGGGGGGGGGTCAGTGCTGGGAGGTGTTAGACCGCTGGCGGGCAGGACTGGGGCCCCATCCTCAGCCTGCAAGTTAGCCGTTTCCAGGCCCTTCTTCACTGCTGGTGAGGAGGGTTTGGAGGAGACTTAGCACCGGCCACCTGCAGCCTCCGAGCAGGCCAGTGGGGGCGGTTTGGGGAGGTGGCACCCAGGCAGTGGAGGACTGGTTGCCTATAAGGCCCTCACAGCGTAGCACCATGCTGTGTCCGCCCTGCCTCAGGCTCGGCGTCCGGCCTCTCAGGCCCAGCAGTGCTGCGTTCCTGGACACGTGGCTCCAGTGGAGCCACTGCCCCCAGCCCAGTTCTGAGGAGGTGGGAGTTGAAACCTGCAGCCCAGTGCGGGAGAAGCAAAACTTTGAGCAGCCCCCAGTTTCCATCCCCTGACCAGCCTGTAGCGGGGGGCGGGGGAGGGGGTGAGCCGATGATTGCCAGAAGGGTGATCGGTGAGCAGGGTGAGGGCACCCAGCACAGGGGCCTGCATTCTGGGAGCTCGGGGAGTGCGTGTTGCCCGGCGTTTTCCTCTCCTCCCCAGGGAGCCCCCGGATGCTGGCACAGCCAGCTCTGCAGGCTCGAGGGAGGCATGATGTTGTTCTTTTGACCCAAGGGGCAGCGTCGCGCATGCTGGTCCAGAGCTTGGGCTCCGGAGGGAAGAGAGCTGGGCTGGAAGGCCAGCTCAGCCTCTCGCAGCCCTAGACGTGCTCTCGTTGCCTGAGCCTTGGTTTCCTTATCTGGACTTGATGCCAGTTGCCCCGCTTAGGCTTCTGGGGAGGACCGAAAGAGACAGGCGGCCTGAGAAGCGGTCCCCACGGCGCCCGGTACTGCGTCAGAGCCGGACAGGCCGTGGCTGCCACGATTGTGTCTTCTGACAAGGTGCCAGGGGAGTTCCCGCGCCCAGGGCTCCAGGAGGACGCTGGCCAGCCTGGTCAGCATGGCGCTTCCCAGGCCTGGTTCTCGTAGCTGACCCAGGGCCTATGGGTGGCCTGGCCATCCTGTGGCAGGAGCCCCGACCAATCCCCTCTCAGTGGAGAGGTGCGGGTGCGAGGGAGCCGCCACTCCCCGCCCCCCCGCCGGCTGTGTGACCTGAGGAAGCCTGTTCTGTCTCTGGTCTCCCTCCTTCTAGCATGTGTGTGAGCAGGGGCTGGACGGCACTTTGAGGCTGTGACTGTGGAGCGAGGCCGAGGTGTGTGTCCACGGCACCGTCACGGGCCAGGCTTCAAATCCCTGCCCCGGCTGCCTCTTCCTGGCTCCTGACGGGGATCTCCCCACCTGGCTTTCGTCACCCGTCAAGCAAAGGGCCTGACCCCTGGGAAATGCCCTCAGGTGCTGTTAATGTCAGCTGGCCCTCCCTCCGCCGCCTCGTGAGACGCCGCCCTCCTCCTCAGCTGTCACCAGCCACGCCCCCTTGCAGGCCTGGCCCCCAGAGGCCTGGCGGTCGGGAGCCGGTCCTGGGGGGGCAGGAGGACGAGGTGGGCCAGGCCAGCCTGAGGTCGGTCTCCGCTCTCCGCCGGCGGCACGTTTCTCCTCCAGATGCTGACGGGTGGCCAGGCTCGGGCTGGCCGGGAAGGTTCTTGGGGAGATGGGTCCGCCTCTGTGGAAGCTCGGCACAGGCTGGTCCCCAAACGGCAGTTTCTGGGGTCGCTGAGCTCCCCGGTTGCCCTGCCACCCAGGCACCTCGTGTGGTCCCCTACTGAGGCCACCTCTGGGCTGTGGAGCCTGGGGACCAGGGGCGTGGCCACCCCCATCCAGGGCTGACCTTGAGTCCTCACGGGGGGTCTGTTCACGTCCTCGGGCTCAGGGTGCAGGACACCCACCTGAGGTGGGGGCAGGCCCGAGGGTGGCGCCCCGTCGCCCACCGGGAGGGCCACGCACATTTGGCGTTTTCTTTCTCCCTCCTTGGGCACACGATCTGAGAGATGAACCAGGGCTTGGACACTTTCTACTGGACCCTCTCCCCTGGGCCTTGGTCTCCACCTCTGTAAAATGGGTGCTCGACTTTGTATTCAAACTGTCCTGGGATCCCGGGATCCGGAGAGACTGAGCAGCCCTCTCTGATCCCTGATCCCTCTCGTGTTTTGGCTCCTGCATTCAGACAGAAGGCTGAAAGGTCGGAAAGCCGCAGGCCTGGTTCCCTCCTCCCCACAGTTTTAGGATGAGCCGCCCTCCCTTTCACCTGGCCCTCCTCCAGGTCTCCGGGCATCTGGCAGGTCTCCCGGGAGGTTTTCCCCTGCCCGGTGTCCATCGTCAGCTCCCCAGCCGCAGCGTCCTCAGGTCCTGTTCCTGGGTGCTCTGTATGCCTGGTGCCGAGCCGGTCCTGCTGCTCGTGTCCCCTCTCGTGACCCCTGCGCCTTCGTCCCCTTGGAGAGCTGCTGCCCTCCGCCCATCTCCCAGACAGGCTCACTGAGGCCAAGGGCTGCAGGGCTCACCTGAGCTGGGAGCCAGAGCCCTGCAGGAAAGACAGTACCTTTGGGTCCGGTGGGCCCTGGAGGAGGGGACTCGTGCGCCCAGGGCTGCAGGGTGCTGGCGGGTGGCTGGGTCAGGGCCTCGGGTGACCTCTGTGACTCAGTGGGCCTGAGCGGCAGCTCAGTGGGGTGCCGTGAGGTCCCCGGGCGGTGATCTCATGCACGTGGAGGCCACCACCACCCCATTCCCCCACCCTCGCCTGAGTGAGACCAGGTTTCTCCACGTGCAGCCCCAGGGAGGAGACCACGGTGTGGCTTCAGGTCCTCCTCCGTGAGCCCTTGGCCAGTGAGGAGGAGCTGGTCTGCAGCCAGAGGCGTCTGTGGGTCTGGAGGCCCCGCGTGGTCTCTAGTTGTAGCTTACACAGGAAATGTACAGCTGAACGGGAGGAGAGAAGTCACCAGGATGGGAGAAGGCACCACCCCCGTGTGTGCAGGCACGAGCCGCCTTCTGGGGGAGATGGCAGGGCTGGAAAAGGCCCAGTAGGTCCCCTCTGTTCGCTCCGTAAATAAGGGTGGGATCGGCCCCCGGCAACCCTGTTATTCTGTCTTGCGGGAATCGGGGCTCGGCCTGCAGTCAGCTGGGGACACAGCATCACCCCAAGAAGGCTGATCAGGTGACACACTAACACGTCACTCAGGCTGTTTCCTTGTCCCTGGGGCTCCGGGCTGTGCTCCGAGGGACAGCGGGGGGTGGGGCTCCCTGGTGCCCGTTCTCCCAGCCTCTGCTCGCGAGGGCCTGGAGGCGTCTCACCACCCTCACTCCAGACCCAGGTGGTGGAAGGCTGGGCAGTGTGTGCAAGGCCCAGCTGCCAGCTGGGTCCCCGGGCCCTGGGGACATCTGTGGGTGCCTGCTTGGGGCGGGACAGGAGGATCTGTCCCCTGAGGACACAGCCACGCACCCGGCGTTCTTTTCCCGGAAGAGCTCACTGCTGCCCTGTGCACGCCTCCCCCCAGGGCGTCTGCTGTTTGCTGGGCCACGCCCTCCCCCGGGAGCTCCCCAGCCCCTGCCAGAGCATCCCCAGGGGCTTGGTGCTGCCCACACGGGCTGCCTGTTCCCGGGCCTGTGTGCTGTCTGCTCTGCTAACAGGATGGGTCACCTGTGGGGGCCAGGGCTCAGCCCTTCCCGCCCCACAGGGTCCCGGGGCAGGTGCCAGGGCTGTCGGCCGCTGTCCTTCTCTGTCCCTGGAAGCGCGGTGGGAGCGCGGAGCAGACGCCCCACTCGGCCGCTTTGTGCCCAGGACGCGGGCAGCTCTCTTTGGATCCCGCTCCGCCGTTGTCTCTTGGTCGACGGTTTAAATGGCGCCTGCTCTCTGCGCTGCTTGGACGATCTGGTTTTGTTCCTGCTGCTGGGCTGCGGTGAACCGGAGAGGACAGGGTTAGCTCCGCGGGGCTGGAGCAGCTCCCCATCTGTGCCACAGGGCGGTGACTCCCCCGGCCCAGCATGTGCGGCTCTCAGCGTCCTGCCCTGCCCCCCACCAGGCTGGCAGAAGGGGGCCCCTCGGGGTGGGGGAAGGGCTCGGGATCACATGACGCCTGGGCAGGGCAGCCAGCTGCTCGGCTGCCAGCGAGGCCCATGGCTCACTGCAGAGCCGCTATTTAGACCCGCTCAGGGATGGCGAGGCCTCCCGTTGGTTGGCCCGGCCGGGAAGCGCTTCTGTCCAGCAGGCCTTGATGGGGCCCCGCGGGGAGCCAGGTGCTGTGTGCGCTCCCACGGGGTTCGAGTCCCGTGCCCACAGTCAGGCAGGTCCCGCACGGGAACTCTAAGCTGCTGCCAGCGACTTGGGGGCTCAGGACACTGTCTGGCTCCAGGCTGGACCAGAAGTGGCTGGAATCCCCCGGAGAGGGACGGGCCTTTCCAGGGCGGGCAGCGGCCTTTGCGAGAGGCAGTCGAGGACCCCTGAGGAGAGGTAGGGGTGGGTGGACAGGGCCCTGGTCTCGCAGGTGGACGGCAGGCCCCTGACATCACCCATCACCTCGGCCTCTTCTGGGCCGGGGAAGGATGTGTGACCCAGGGGAGGAAAGCGCGCATCTGTTTCAGTTCTTCTGCCTCAGGAGGAGGAGTTTCCCCTCCTCCATGGAAGGGCCGGACCTCCCCAAGCATGGGCTCTTGAGGTGAGGGCCCTCTACCTGCGGGTTCCCTGCTGACTTCCAAGAAGCGCCTGGCTGTGTCTCCGGAGAAGGCAAAGGGCCAGGAGCCCCGGTGTGATTGCACCGGCTTTCCCGTTGGTACGATTCCCAGAGTGGAAGGGCGGCCTTGGGTCAGAGGAAGCAGATTTCCGGAGGATGGCTCCCAGGCCTCCAAGAGCCCTTGAGGCCCAGGCCCACCCCCGCTCCCTAGCCCCTGACCCCAGGGGTGCTGATGTCCGGGGGCACAGCCCACACGACACTGGGCACCTGGTTCCTACCCAGGGGCCCAGCTTAGGCCGAGGGATTTAGGGAAGGGCTGTCGGTGGGGCCCAGGCTGAGTCAGCACTTCCACTGGGCCTTCTGTGAGCTCCACGCCCACCCTGAGCTGGGGCAGTGACCCGTGATCCTAGCTGCTGGCATTGACCATGTGACTGATGGCCCTTTGCCAGCTAGCACCTCCCCCCTCCTCGCTAAACTCTCAGAGGTCTGTCTCTTTACTCCTAGGCCCCCCTCCCCACTGCAAGCTCACCCCATCCCCGGACAGCGGCAGTGGGAGAGGGGGTGGAGAAGCCCAGGGCAGCAACGACTGAGTGGCCTCGGCCAGGCCGTGACGCAGCCCCCGGGCCAGCCTGCCCAGCAGGAGGGATCACTGCCTTTTAAAACAAGGGCCTTGGGCTTCCCTGGTGGCGCAGCGGTTGAGAGTCCGCCTGCCTATGCAGGGGACACGGGTTCGTGCCCCGGTCCGGGAGGATCCCACGTGCCACG
>NW_021145460.1:46368-54480 GCF_002837175.3 Physeter macrocephalus
GGAGGATCCCACGTGCCACGGAGCGGCTGGGCCCGTGAGCCATGGCCGCTGAGCCTGCGCGTCCGGAGCCTGTGCTCCGCAACGGGAGAGGCCACGACAGTGAGAGGCCCGCGTACCGCAAAAATAAAATAAAATAAAATAAAACAAGAGCCTTTCCGCCCGGGGTCCAGGGAGCAGCCAGATGACACCCCCCCACCCCGTGTGGAACCCCGGGCATCAGCCCGGACGCCAACACTGTTATCATCTCATGCTGTCCCCATGCACGTGGTGACGAACGGGGACCTGGGAACTCCTCTCTTGCCCAAGAAGGCACAAGAGACCGAATGAGCTGAAAGGGAAGGAAATGGCCTTGGCTGTGGCCGTCGAGGATGCCCGCACCTGCCCCAGGCCCGGGAGGCTGACTCCAGGCTGGGGCAGCTGTTGCAGGGGCCATCTGGGCACGTGAGGGTGAGGGGGCCAGCGGCCTCACGCCCTGGGGGAGGCATCTTCTCGGGGGGCCAGAGCCCCCTCGGTGCAGTGGGCTGAGTTAGGGCCTCGGGATCCCGGCTCCGCCGTTTACCCACAGCGGCATGGCTTTGGATGGGTTGCTCTTCCCTCGGCTTCTGTGTAGTCACCTGTGAAATGACCGGATAACAGTACTCGCCTTGGGGTGGGGGCCGGAGCGGGGGGACGCCCCTGGGCAGGGGCAGGCTGTCGTTGGAACCCCAGTGGGTACGTCTTGTTCACAACCAGCCGTGGCTGGTGGGGTGAGGAGGGGGGTGCTGGGGGCAGTGCCTGCCGCCCCGATAGTAACCCCCGGCCCTCCAGCTGTCGTCCTGTTTCATTCTGGGCTGGAGGTCTCTGTGGCTCAGCGACCTTTGCCTCATCTAGGGAGCAGGAAGTGGCACGGGGCGTCCCCCTGCCGCACAGCCAGGCAGGCCCCGACACCCCCGCCCGGCGGCCGGGCGCTGTCTTTGCAGAGCTCCACGCAGGAGATTGGCGAGGAGCTGGTCAACGGCGTCATCTACTCCATCTCCCTGCGCAAGGTTCAGGTGCACCACGGCGCCAGCAAGGGCCAGCGCTGGCTCGGGGTGAGTGTGGATGGGGCGTCTCCGTGCTCAGTACGCCGAGAAGGCCCGGGATCCAGGGGCCACCCTGGCCACTCCACCGGGCTCCCTCCCAGGGTTTTCCTGCCTGAGGGTCCCCCAGTCCTGCTCCCAAAGGAATCCGGGCCCTCAACCCTCCCCTACTGTCCAGCCCTGGCCTGGGCCAAGTGCGTAGTTCACTGTTCACTTATTTGTACGAATATCAAAAAAAGACACTTCCATACTATTTGTACTTCACGTTAGGCTGGGATCATTTATGCATTTTTCCCCAGTATTTCTTGTTTTAACGACTGTCCTTCCACACCTTCTCCAAGGCTTTCATCACCTTACTCAGTAGGCCTTTTTCTTTTTTTTTTTAACCCCAAAAGGGCTCAGGCTCCTATATATGGTTCTCTGCAACTTGCCGTCACGGAACACAGCTCCATGACCCCTCCAGGTCAGAGCGGGGGCCTGACAGATGCGTAACATTTCAGAAGGGAAGCTGGTTACCAACCATAACTCGGCCTTTCACTGCCGTGGCCCTTGACGGGATTCCTTTCTGCAGCCATTTCCACAGTGCCGCCCTGAGTAGCCTCTGGGTCCTAACATACCGTGCCTTTCCAGCCCAGGCTGAGCCTCTGTTTTCTCATCTCTAGAATGGGGATGCTTTGCCAGGGATCACGGGGATTCTGCCCTAATACGGCAAGGCGCTATCATTGCTCAGCTGATAAAATGACCTGAAGGTGTCGGCATTGCTAGTTTCCATCATCCCCCACCTCCAGTTCAAAAGCTGAGACCCTTTTCCTGTTCGGGGCACTCACGTCCCATCTCCGTCCAGAAGTCACCGGGCGCTTGGGACTTCCCCTGAGTTCCAGCCCCTGCCCTCCTAGCGGGCCACGGTGCTGTCACTGACCATCTGTCCCTCTTTGTCCCACCCCAGTATGAAAATGAGTCGGCCCTGAACCTGTATGAGACCTGCAAGGTGCGGACCGTGAAGGCAGGCACGCTGGAGAAGCTGGTGGAGCACCTGGTGCCCGCCTTCCAGGGCAGCGACCTCTCCTATGTCACCATCTTCCTGTGCACCTACCGAGCCTTCACCACCACCCAGCGGGTCCTGGACCTGCTGTTCCAAAGGTGAGCGCCCCGCCCCTCCCCGGCACAGTGGCTCCCCGCCCACCCGCTGGCTGTGTGTCTTGGGAATGTCGCTTTACCTCTCTGAGCCGCACTTTGCTCACGTGAAGGCCGGCTGCCAGGACTGTCTGATAAGCACGGACAGTGCGGCCCCGCGCCCGGCCCTGTGGAAAGGGCTGCTGAGGGATGGGGTGGTTTTAATTAAGGTTTTCCTCTCCCCATGGAGAAGCTCTCTGCTTCCAGCCCCTGGGCAGAACAGTTTTCCCATTTGTAAAGGAGGCTCCAGATTCTGTCTCAGGGGTCCTTCCTGGGAGTAGCCAGGGCGGGGCTGGCTGGGGGCTGGCTGAGGGCCCAGGCCCACTCCGGCATCTGTAAGGTGCTGGTTGGGCTCGTTCATTCAGCTATACATACGAAGCACCTACTGTGTGCAGGCACTTTTCTAGGCATCTGGCTTAATTCAGTGAACGGTGCAGACAAAAATCCCTGCCCTCCCGGGCTTCCATCCTAGTCGGGGGGTCAGCCAGTAACACTAGACGTCATAGCAGGTACGGTAGATGTGACGCCCTCACGGCCTCCTCTAGATATGGGTGCATCCTCCCTTATTCCAGCGAGGACGGCGGACCTCAGGACCAACTGAAAAAGTGAGTCGACTTTGGGTCTGATGGGAGGGGCTGGGCAGAACCCCGGCTGCCACACATCTTGTGATTCCCGCCGGAGGGCTGAGGTCTGGGGGCTCCTCCTGCAGGAGGAAAGGAGTCAGAGAGCTGTGGCTGGGGTCCCATGTCCCCAGGGAGCAGAGGGGAGGCTGGGGGCTCAGAGCCGGCCCCTGAGAGCGTCCATCCCCACTCAGATCCGGGGCCCAGGACGGGAGGTGTGGGGGGCAAGCTGCTGACACTTCAGCCTCGTGGCCCAGTGTGAGCGCTCAGCTGGGGCTCACGGGAGCTCAGTCAGGGTGAGGGGGCCGGCTACGTCCCCACCACCAAGAATAGCGTCCCTGGGAGGACGAGACCCGCCCTCCGGCGCAGAGACCAAGGCAGCCGTGGGTGCGCGAGCTTCCGGTTCAGGTGCGAGGCCCGTGAAGGCCGGGCGGGGGGCACGCTCTGCTTGTCCCCTCCTCCCTCCCCCGTTTATGCAGCGCCTACTGTGTGCGGCCAGGCCAGCGCAATGAACAGAGCGGGCGCGGCCCTCCCTGCCCTCCTGCCGTTTCCTTTCCAGTGGGGAGGGCCCCGGGGGGCTGGGGGCGGACAGGAGAGAGTCAGGGTCCCCCGAGGAAGGGAGAGGTGGTCACCAGGGATGGAGGGCCCCTTCCTACCAGGCCTGCCGACCAGGCCTGCCCCTGCCTGGCAGCCCAGTGCGGGTGGGGCAGGGGCGGGCCCAGAAGCCCAGCCCCCATGGGGGAGCCAGGGGAGGGCCGCGTGCAAGGAAAGCCCAGGCGCCTGACTCTGCTGCCCGCCCGCCTGCCCCCAGTGCCGTCTCCTCCATCCTGGGCACCTGGCTGGACCAGTACTCCGAGGACTTCTGTCAGCCCCCGGACTTCCCCTGCCTCAAGCAGCTGGTGGCCTATGTGCAGCTCAACATGCCCGGCTCCGACCTGGAGCGCCGGGCCCACCTTCTCCTGGCCCAGCTGGAGCGCGCAGAGCTCGCCAAGGCAGAGCCGGAGGGTGAGGAGATCGGGGTGGGCGCGTGGGAGCTTGCGGACAGGGGCGGGCGCTGGACACGCAGGAGCCCCCGAGGCTGCCTCAGACCGCCCACGCGGGGACCGCTGCCGGGGAAGACGTCCCGGGGTGCGGCTGGAGCCGAGGCTCCTCTTAGAAGGCAGTAGCGTGGTTTCTGTCTTGGAAGAAAAGGCAGGCGTGTTGCTGAACCCTGGTCCTCTTGCAGCTCTGGCTCCAGCTCTGAAGCCGGCTCCAGCTCGAGCACCCAGGCCGGAGCCGGGTCCAGACCTCGAGCCAGCGCCGGCTCCAGCACCAGCCCCAGAGCCTTCCTGGCCTTTGCCTGTGGCCGCAGAGAACGGGCTGGGTGAGGAGAAGCCCCACCTCCTGGCGTTCCCGGCCGACCTGGTGGCGGAGCAGTTCACGTTCATGGACGCGGTAGGCAGCTCATCTCAGCAGGGCGGGCAGGGGCGCGCCTTCCTTCAGGAGCCTGCCCTGCCCTGTCCAGAGCTGATGTCCTGCCCCAAATCCCATGACAGACCGTGTCGCCTGGGCAGGTTCCCTCACCCGAAGGCCCCGACTCCCCTCCAGGCTGTGGACCCGGGCCCCATCCCTCGCACACGGTGTCTGGGTGGGATGAGGTGAAACGGTAGAAAGCTGGGCGGGGTCTGGCCCACCGGGGGCGGACGGGCGCTCGCTCCACGCGCCGCCCCCCCGCCCCCCACGTCCGCTGAGGAGGCCTCACCAGCTTCGGCACTTAGCAGGCACCTGGTGCGTGCTAGAAGCCGTGGCAGACGGCAGACGCGGCCTCTGGTTGCAGTGCCCACGTGAATGGGCATCTGGACGGGGAACAGGCCTGAGGCGTGATCAAGGGCTAAAAGCACCACCTGGTGTGGGCAGGTGTGAGCCGCCTCTGGTGCTGGGAGTTAGGGTGGACTGGGGAAGGTGGCCACCTCTCTTTCCTGCCAGGCTCACCCTGGGTCACCTTGTGCTGGGTGCCCACAGCGGGCAGGGAACAAGACCAAGAGACACCACCTCCCCGCACCTCCCCCGGCCGGGCTCGAGCCGCCTCCCCGGCTTCCAGAGCTCCAGCTCCGACCAGTGACCCTGGCTGGGCCTGGGGGGGAACTGTGGGCATTGAGCTGGGGTGCGGCAGAGCCAGCTGACCTTCCCCTTGCCCCTAGGAGCTGTTCAAGAAGGTGGTGCCCTACCACTGCCTGGGCTCCATCTGGTCCCAGCGGGACAAGAGGGGCAAAGAGCACCTGGCTCCCACCGTCCGTGCCACCGTCGCCCAGTTCAACAGTGTGGCCAACTGCGTCATCACCACCTGCCTCGGGGACCGGAGCGTGACGGCCCGCTCCAGGGCCAGGGTGGTGGAGCACTGGATCGAGGTGGCCAGGGTACGCGGCGGCCGCCAAGGGCCCGGGGGAGCCCTTTCTGCCCCTGGGTGGATCTCATCTGACCCCGGGAGCACCTCCGGGGGCATCTGTCCCATCCGGGAGGGGGGTTTCCCCCTAAGAGGGACTGAAGCTGGAGCAGGCGGGAGCTCGGCCCCTCTCACAGCCTGGCCCCTCCCTCCCAGGAGTGCCGGGTCCTCAAGAACTTTTCTTCCCTCTACGCCATCCTCTCTGCTCTGCAGAGCAACTCCATCCACCGGCTGAAGAAGACGTGGGAAGAAGTTTCCAGGTGGGCAGGCTTCTCCCTGGAGGAGCTCCAGGGTGGACCCGAGGCCTCCCGTGGGGCTGGGTGCTGCCTGGAACCTTCCCAGAGACAGCGCATCCTGGGGGCGGGGTCTCTCAGGGCCAGCAGTTCTGCCTCAGGACCTGGTCTCCTTCTCTGGCAGGTACTGGATTGAGCCCCGTTGGGGATTTTCATGTGTCTACTTCAACCACACGACTCTGTGCCCTTAAAAATCAGAACTAGGGCTTCCCTGGTGGCGCAGTGGTTGCGCGTCCGCCTGCCGATGCAGGGGAACCGGGTTCGCGCCCCGGTCCGGGAGGATCCCACGTGCCGCGGAGCGGCTGGGCCCGTGAGCCACGGCCGCCGGGCCTGCGCGTCCGGAGCCTGTGCTCCGCGGCGGGAGGGGCCGCAACAGTGAGAGGCCCGCGTACCACAAAAAAAAAAAAAAAAAAAATCAGAACTAGCCAAGACAGAGCCGCTCAGTCGACTGGGAATGGGGTTCCCCGGTGACCCACATGAGACCCACCCCTCCAGGCCTACCGAGCCCTTAGGGTCCAGCGGAACTCTGCTTGGAAACCACCCATCCAGGCAGTTGGGGTCTCTGGGTCCTCAAATGTTTTTGCCCCCACACCCCTCCCCACCATGTCCTCCTTTCTCCTTCCTTCCCCCAGGGACAGCCTCCGCATCTTTCAGAAGCTGTCGGAGATTTTCTCAGACGAGAACAACTACTCCCTAAGCAGAGAGCTGCTCATCAAGGTAGAGTCCGGGGGCTTGGGGTGGAGAGGCTTATGTTCCCACTGGAAGTTTCTTCGAAAACTTCTCATGAGATCTGTTGGGTCTGTGGGCAGGTGGGGGGCAGTTTGGGAGGTAGGAGGCCCTAGTACAGGGATGGAGCCGGGCAGCTGGGCTGTTCCAGAGCTTTGGGCGGGCGAGGAGCAGAATTACACTCTCCTGGGTCCTCACTGGTCCCTCAGCCGGGCACTCGGGGTGGATGAGGTCAAGGGTGAGGGTCTCTTCCTTCCCCAGACCAGCCTCGCCTGTCCCCACAAAGCCAGGCCCTGCTGTTTCTCTGTCTGCACTCACCTCCGAGGGCAAGGCACCCCGCCTGCCCAGGGATGGTACCGCAGGGGCCGCCCAGCCGTCGTCCAGATGAGCAGATCCAGGAGGTAGATCTGGGGGCTGGGGGCTCTCGCCTCTGCCTCAGGGCAGACACTGCAAAGGAATCCAGGGACTCTTCTCAGAGTCTCACCACAGGGCCTTCGGTGGCCGTGAGCAATGCCCCAGGTGGCTTGTGGCACGTGCAGGGGGGTGCTAACGCATTCACGGGGGTCCTTCCCCGGAAACTTCCGTATAAAGAGGAAGCAAAGTGTCACCACCCAGTGCTCCCAGCAGCCCCAGCTCACCGTCTCAGAGGTGGCACCAAGGAGACCCCTCCTGAGTGGATGCAGGCAGAGTTCTGTGCAGGGGACATCCCGAGGGGCCCCGTGGGGTTGTGAAGGCTTTGGCACGGCAGACACCCTGCTCAGCCGGGCACCCCCGGACTCCCTGTCCCTCTCTCGATGGCTCGCCTGGCTGGGGGCCGGCACACACCAGAGGCTCTGAGCCCGGGACCTGGTCCGTGGAGGGCGGGGGGGTGAGGGGCGGGCAGCAGGGCCTCCTGCTCTCCTCTGAGTCCTTCTCAGGCTCATTCAGAGGCAAGGCGCTGCCTGTCTCTGGGCCTCAATTTCCTCATCTGGAAAGTGGGGGAATGCTGACCCCCGGGGTGCCAACCTCACGGGGAGGCAGTGAGGTTCAAGGGGGAAGGGAGATCTGCGTGAGTTTTGTGCAGGACCCTCCTACCCTCCTGCAGAGATGGGGGGTCGGGGGGAACAGCACAGCCACAGTGGTGGAGGTGTGGCGCTGAGTCCCTGGAGACCCCGAGGGGCAGGTGTAGTCCTCCTCTGTACTCTCCAAGGAGGCTGGGCTGCTGGCCCACGTTCCCACACCCCGTGAGCACCCGAGCGGGGGTGCAGATCTAGGAATAGAGTACGCTGGCATGGCTGGAGCGTTTGCACCAGTGACCAGGGCCAAGGTCGGGTCTGCTGGTGGGTGATGGGAGGGGCAGAAGGCCTCACCGACCCTGTCCTCGGCCCTGCAGGAGGGGACCTCCAAGTTTGCCACCCTGGAGATGAACCCCAAGAGAGCCCAGAGGCGGCCGAAGGAGGTGGTGAGTGTGCCCCAGGCTGGGAGAGGAGGGGCCGCCCCGCGCCCCCGCTCCTGTAGCTGCGCTACCTGACGTGACCCTTAGACCGACCTCCTCCGGGGCCTGGGGGCGCTGCGCCCTGACCAGCTGGTGTCGGGAGGACTAGTAGCCACCAGAGCAGGGACCTGGAAGAGCTGGGCCCGGTGGGGATTTGGGAGGGGCCCTATATCTCGGGGGTTTGCCAAATACCGAGCCTGGAAGGTGACTTGAGGGAGTTGGGGTCCATGCGCGCTGGGAGGGGGATTTGGGGGAAGTGGCTGAAGGTCCCCGGCTGCTCCAGGTGGGAGGCCTGGGTGGGGCTGAGGGCTTTTCAGGGGAGGGGCCTTGCTCATCAGTCGTCCCC
>NW_021145460.1:54690-100000 GCF_002837175.3 Physeter macrocephalus
GGGGAGGGGCCTTGCTCACCAGTCGTCCCCGCCCCCCCCCCCCCCCCCCCCCCCGCCGCCCAGTTGTCACAGGGTGTCATCCAGGGCACCGTTCCCTACCTGGGCACGTTCCTCACAGACCTGGTGATGCTGGACACTGCCATGAAGGACTATCTGTATGTGAGTGAGCCCAGGGCCGGGGTCGGGGTGGGGGTCCTGAGCCCCGAGCTCTCAGCAGAGGGTGCACCTCATCTTACGAGAGCCCCCTGGCCGCCCCTGTGTCCCGGGGACACCTGCCCATTTCGGCAGTGAGTGAACAGAGCTTGGTGCCCGGCTGGTGGGGCTCAGAGCTGCAGGGGGGGTTGACCCAGCCGGACACAGCCCATCCCTCAGGTGGCGGCCATGGGTGGAGAGGCTGTGCCCTCCAAGGTCGGGCACATGTGGCCAACCTGGCCTTCCTGCCCAAGGCCTCAGTCTCTCTAGCTGTCCTCAGACCCCTGAGCCTCGGCGCCCCTCCCACCCCGCCCTGGCACCCCGGTCCCACCCAGGTCCAGGTGTGTGCTGTGCTGCCCCCTGGCGTGTGCTCTGGGTAGTGCAGCCTGAGACCCGTGAGGGGTGGTCATGGGCTAGGGGACACTTTCTGATGGACGCTGGCCGTGTGCTTTCCAGGGGAGACTGATCAACTTCGAGAAGAGGAGGAAGGTGAGCAGCCTCAGCCTCACAGGAAGGGGGCCCGTGTGGGGGGCGGGATCAGAGAGCCACCTGGCTGGAACAGCTGGCTCCGACCCCTCCCTGCTACATTTTTGGGGAGAGCTGGATACAGAGAGAGGGGGAGCCTCTCCCACGGGAGGATGGGGCGGGAGGTCGAATCAAGGACGCCTTCCTGGAGGGGCTGTTTGAACCTGGCTGTGAGGACGGGGTGGGAAGTGGGGACCCAGAGGCTGGCACAGGCCCGGCCCACCCAGACCGTCAGCGTCCTGTCCTTCCCCCGGCCCCAGGAGTTCGAAGTGATCGCCCAGATCAAGCTGCTCCAGTCGGCCTGCAACAATTACAGCATCGCACCCGAAGAGCACTTTGGGGCCTGGTTCCGGGCTATGGAGCGGCTCAGCGAGGCTGACAGGTGGGTCCGGGCAGGAGCTGGGGGGGCACACGTGGGCTGTCCCTGGGCAGCTGCAGAGAGCCTGTGGCTTGGGATCCTGGGCAGCCTTGGGTGCTGTCGCTGGTGACGGCCGGGCCCCTGGACTCTAGCTGCCGGGCAGGCACCGGGAGGGAGACCCGAGTGCGACTCCCCGCAGCCGCCGCTTTGTCCTGCAGCTACACCTTGTCGTGTGAGCTGGAGCCCCCTTCCGAGTCGGCCAGCAACACCCTCAAGGTCAAGAAGAACACGGCCATCGTCAAGCGCTGGAGCGAGTGAGTGCCCGGGTGGGCAGGGGCGCTCCTTCGGGGCTCAGGGACGCTTCGGGCTGCGAGTGGGCTCAGGAGTCAGGCAGCTGTGGCACTGGGATCCCAGCTCCCCCGCCGACAGCCCTGTGACTGGGCCACTGGCTCCACCCCTCTGGGCCTCAGTTTTTCCCCCTGTGAAATGGGCTGATGCTGGCTCCACCCCCTCCGGGCCTCAGTTTTTTCCCCCTGTGAAATGGGGTGATGCTAAATGATCTGTCGGACGCTGCAGCCAAGGGGGTGACTGCCTGAGCACTCGGCACAGAGTGCAGGGGACAGGGGTGGGCTGTGTCCCAGGAGAGGCCTCCCCCAAGTCAGCCAGCCCTTCCGTGCAGCCGCCAGGCCCCCAGCACGGAGCTCAGTCCCGGCAGCAGCTGCCACTCCAAGTCCTGTGACCAGCTCAGGTGCGGCCCCTACCTCAGCGGCGGGGACATTGCCGACGCACTCAGTGTCCGCTCGGCCGGCTCCTCCAGCTCCGACGTGGAGGAGATCAACATGAGCTTTGTCCCAGAGTCCCCTGACGGCCAGGAGAAGAAGGTGACTGCCCCACCCCCTCCCCGACGGCCCTTCTCAGCCCTTCCTAGGGCCAGAGTTCCCCGCTCCACACTAGAAGCCCCCAGAGCTGGGCAGCGGCCCGGGGCCTCTGCTGACCGTACCGTGCCCCCGCAGTGCTGGGAGTCTGCCTCCCAGTCGTCCCCGGAGACCTCCGGCATCAGCTCGGCCTCCAGCAGCACCTCGTCCTCCTCAGCCTCCACCACGCCCGTGGCCGCCACGCGCACCCACAAGCGCTCCGTGTCAGGGGTCTGCAGCTACAGCTCCTCGCTGCCCCTCTACAACCAGCAGGTGGGCGACTGCTGCATCATCCGGGTGAGCCTGGACGTGGACAACGGCAACATGTACAAGAGCATCCTGGTGAGCCGGGCGGGCGTCCGCGCGGGCCCCTGACTCTGCCGGGCAGCAGGTCCGTATTGAACCCCGCGGATCATCCCTGCCCTCCCGCAGCTGGTCTCCTAGTGGGTTGGGAGGGACAGAGGGTCACCCAGGAAAAGGAGTCAAAAGAGCTAGCGCGTCGATGGTGATCAGCGCCGGGGGCGGTGGGCTAGGGCTTCACAGCGGCAGTGGGGCGGGGCCTCGCCCATAAAGGGCCTGGGTGTAGGGGGTGAGGAGGAAGCAGCGTGCAGCCTTCCAAGACGGGAGTGTGCCCAGGGCTTGCGGCGGCAGCAGGAGGTCCGCAGTGAAGGAGCAGGGGCCGGGCGGAGAGTAGGGCTCAGGAGAGCGGGCCGGTGTCGGGGGCCCCGGTCTCATGGGAGACAGGGAGGGGCACTGTTAGTTGGAGCAGGGGAGGCCAGCAGTGCCTTTCGGCCTCTCCGTGGGCGATGGGCTGCTGCCGGCAGATGCAGGGCGGCCGGTTAGGAGGCGGCTGCTGCAACCCAGGGGGGATAGCGGTGGCCGCACCAGGCTGGTGGCCGTGGAGGTGGCCGGCAGTGTCCGACAGCGGGGATAGTTGGAGGCATTGGGAGTTGCCCACAGACCCTGTGTATGTTGAGCGGGGGTTGGGGCCTGGGGGGACTCCTCTCATCCTCCAGGACTCAGGCTGCCAGGGAGCCATTTGCACCCCCAGCATCCTCCCCCATCCGCCCACACTGGCTCAGATGCCCCATGAACACCGTCACCTGTGTCACCCCGAGTCTAAGGCCCTCCTGTGCTCTGGCCCTTGGGGTCGAGGCAGCAGGGGTCGGCCTGCACTCTCCACCACTGCAGCCTCCAGCCAGTGCAGGCCTGGCACGTAGGCGGCCACTGGGCCTCCAGCCAGCTCCTCCTCTCTCACCTCCAGGGCTGGGACTAGATGCCTTCTGTACCCAGGTGCAATGATACCGTTGTCCTGGATGGGCAGGGTCAAGGGGAACGGTTAAGGGGGGCAGCCCCGGGGGCAGGCAGTTGGCCCTAGGTGGTGTTGGGAGGAGGTGGCAGGCTTGCAGGAGATGGGGGGTAAGCGATTGGGGTACATGGAGGCCTCCCCAGAGGGGCAAGAGAAGGAGGCGCGACCACCCCTGGACCCAGCATCCGGTCAGAGGCTGTGAACCCCTGTGCGCACGGTGCCGAGGCAGCTCTGAGGGCCCTTGGCTGCTGCACCCTGGACCCTCAAGCTACACCAGACCCTTGCCCTGATGGCCTGTCCCCGACCCCGTCCAGGTGACCAGCCAAGACAAGGCTCCAGCTGTAATCCGCAAAGCCATGGACAAACACAACCTGGATGAGGATGAGCCAGAAGACTACGAGCTGGTGCAGGTTCTTTCGGATGATCGAAGTAAGTCGGGGCCGGTCAGGTGGGCCATGGGGCCGGGGGCAGGGGAGCACCGTGCCCCAGGCCCACCACCCCAGAAGACGTGCCCCTGGGGTGGGCGTGGGCTTTGCCACACACAGACCTGCCTAGGGGCAGCTCTGGACGCCCCCAGTGTCTCCTCCCTGGCCCCTGGTGGCTGCTGGGCCCTTGTCCCTTGCCCTCCCCTGGCCGTGAACAGTCAGTGGGAGACCTCGCTCAGTGCTAGCATCGTTGAGGAGGGGAGAGAAAAGGCTTTTCTCCTGAGGCCAGGCAGCCAGGTGGCCGAGCCCACAGGCCTTACAAAAGGGCATTTTCTGGCTAAGATGGGCAATGAGTGCTTCAGAAAGGATCATGACTACCGTGGATTAAAGCATCGAATTTGTGAAAATCCATGAACGTATGACACTGTCTTAGTCCCTTCTGGCTGCTATAACAAAATACCACCACTGGTGGCTTCTAAATGACAGAAATTTATTTCTCATGGTTCTGGAGCTGCAAGTCCAAGATCAGGGTGCCAGCATGGTCAGGTTCTGATGAAGGCCCTCTTCTGGGTTGCCGGCGGCTGACTTCTCGCTGTGAACCCAGATGGTGGAAGGGCGTGGGAAGCTCTCTGGGGTTCCTTTCATAAGGGCACGAATCCCATTCGTGGGGCTCCACCCTCATGACCTAATGGCCCCCCAAAGGCCTCACCTCCTAATCCCATCACATTGGGGGTTAGGATTTCAGCGAATTTAGAGAGGACACAAACTTTCAGCCCACAGTAGATATAAACACAGAGGCTACTAGGGAGCAGCTGGGTATTCTAAAAACTGGGAAAGGGAGAGGATCAAGAACAAGCACAGACTTGGAACCAGACAGCTACGGCTTGTAGACCTCAGGCAAATTCCTTAAGTCCTCTGTGCTTGTTTTCCCATCCCCACAATGGAGATAAAATAGGTAGTGAGTTGATCCATATATGCATGGATTATATGCTCATGTGGGTACGTGTGCCATAGATGTGCCATAACTGCAAAGATTATCATCACTCTTTCCTTTCCCACGAGCTGATCCCCCATTCACAGCCATTACCCAGACAGTTAGCAATGACCCGCCACGATCCCTAGAAGTTGTTTTCTAAATCCTCTCTTACCTTGTTGCACCATTTTGGTGAGGTAAGCAAGGCAGGTGGGACCCCCATCTTACAGAAGAAGGAAGACTTGAGACCCAGACAGGTTAAGGACCAGAGTAAGAGCCACACGATGGAGCCCAGAGCACACATGTTCCTGCCCAGCAGTGGAGAATAGCAGGCTCAAGGCCAGAGGAGAGGATGGGAAACAGAGCCAAGAGCAAGTACCTGCTGGGAGCCTGGCACCCTACGAAACCCTATGCAGGAGGCCTGGGGCAAAGCCCGCCCTTAACTTGGCCCCAGAGCCATTGTCCTGAGTTGTGCAGGATTCCGGGGAGGTGATCTAGGTTCTAGAAAGCTTATTGCAGCTGGAGCTCCTGATCAGTGAAGGCAGCAGGGGGCAGGATGGGATGACCCTTTGCCAGCGGCAGGCTGAGGTGGGGCTTCCTGGAGTCGGAGTCCTTTTTATTTTTATTTTTATTTTATTTTTATTTTTGGCTGTGTCAGGTCTTCGTTGCTGCGCACAGGCTTTCTGTAGTTGTGGCGAGCGAGGGCTACTCTTCGTTGCGGTGCGCGGGCTTCTCATTGCGGTGGCTTCTCTTGTTGCAGAGCGCGGGCTCTAGGTACGCGGGCTTCAGTAGTTGTGGCACGCAGGCTCAGTAGTTGTAGCGCATGGGCTTAGTGGTTGTGGCGCGCAGGCTGTAGGGTACGTGGGCTTCAGTAGTTGTGGCGCATTGGCTTAGTTGTTCCACGGCATGTGGGATCTTCCCGGACCAGGGATCGAACCTGTGTCCCCTGCGTTGGCAGGCGTATTCTTAACCGCTGCGCCACCAGGGAAGTCCCCAGAGTCCTTTTTTTTTTTTGAATTCCTTTTTTCTTTTTTTAAAAAAATTATTTATCTATTTATTTATTTCTGACTGCGCTGGGTCTTTGTGGCTGTGCGCGGGCTTTCTCTAGTTGTGGCGAGAGGGCGCTACTCTTTGTTGTGGTGCGCACAGGCTTCTCACTGTGGTGCCTTCTCTTGTTGCGGAGCACGGGCTCTAGGCGTGCAGACTTCAGTAGCTGTGGCACACGGGCTCAGTAGTTGTGGCTCGCGGGCTCTAGAGCACAGCCTCAGTAGTTGTGGCGCACGGGCTTAGTTGCTCCACGGCATGTGGGATCTTCCCGGACCAAGGATCAAACCCGTGTCTCCTGCATTGGGAGGCGGATTCTTAACCACTGTGCCACCAGGGAAGGCCCTCAGTGCCTCAGCAGAGTCTGTCCCAGGCAGGTGTCATTAAGAGGGGTCCTTGGTGGTCCTGGAGTTGCACTGAGCGGTCTCAGGTCTCTGGATCAGGCCTGCCCTCCTGGGGGCTCTCAAGTGGTGGGGTGTCCAGTGGGGCCCCCATAAGCACAGCTGACCCTCTGCCCCTCCCCGACCAGAGCTGAAGATCCCTGACAACGCCAATGTGTTCTACGCCATGAACTCTACTGCCAACTATGACTTTGTCCTAAAGAAACGGACCTTCACCAAGGGGGCAAAGGTCAGGCATGGAGCCAGCTCTACCCTCCCCCGCATGAAGCAGAAGGGACTCAAGATTGCCAAGGGCATCTTCTAACTTGTCCCTAGCTGGCCAGCCACAGAGCTGCCCTTTCCAGGGTCTAGCTGGCTGGGCAACTAAGCACTTACAGACTACAGTGGCTCAGGCCAGGTGGGCACCTGTGCCCAACCTGCCAGCCCGGGCCACCCCCAGACTCCAGTTTCACCCTGAACCTCTCCTGCTGCCGGGATTGATGCCTGCCAGTCGATAGGCTGACCTGGCCTCCCGTGGGCCACTCGCTGCCTTAGGTGCCTTCTGCCCTCTGGAACCAGGGGACTAGCTGACTTTTGCCAAGGGGCGCTGCCAATGGGCACGGAGCCCTGCATGCCGCCGGGCACTGCCCTCCGTACGCTTCCCTCACACCTTCCCAGGTGTGGGCCACTGCCACCTGTGCCCATGGGCACCCCAGGGCACCACTCATCCACCGGGTCTGACCACTGCAGTTCTCTCCTCCCACCATTGTGGCCTTCCTCAGGCTGCACCAAAGATCCCATCATCAGGGCCAACTGAAAGTGAGGGAGTCTCGCCCACTGCCCACTCCAGCCCTCCCCTGGCAGAGGAGAGGGACACCCCCTTCACGGACCACACTCTTAACCGGTGAGTGAGGACGGTCTCGGCCACGTCCCACCGACGTCAGATTTCATGACACTGCAAGTGCCGTTCACCACTGCATCCTGGGCTTTACGAGACCACACGAGACGGGGACTGGTGGGAAAGGAGGGTTTCGGGGCGAGGGGAGGGGGATTGAATATTTGTATAAAAGGTGAAAAAAAATGTTTACCAGTTGGGGAGGGGCAATATTTATTTGTTGTAAATAGCAAATGCTAGACTTGAATATTATATTAAAATCCCGTTTCTACTATAGCCTGGGAGTTGTAGTATTGTTCTTTCATGGCCTGTGCTCATTGAAGTGAGATACAGACTCTCACATTCCATGTTCAAATAGGAAATCTTGCAGGGTTATTGGTTTATTTTACGCAGGAAATAAAGAAGGGCAGGAAAAGCAAGAAGGGCCAGCCACCCTTCCCTGGCTCACTTAAGGAAACAGAGAAGTCTACCTTTCGCGGAGCAGATGTTCACTTCAGTGTCATTAAACTGGGCCGTGAGCTGAGACAGCCCCTCAGAACCCCAGTATTTGAATGTGGAAGTGCTTTCACGTGGCATAGCAGCAAGCTATGAAATTCCAGTGTTTTTAAAAACAATGTTTTGGGGACTTCCCTGGTGGCGCAGTGGTTAAGACGCCACGCTCCCAATGCAGGGGGCCCGGGTTTGATCCCTGGTCAAGAAACTAGATCCCACACGCATGCCGCAACTAAGAGTTCACGTGCCACAACTAAGGAGCCCGCGTGCCACAACTGAGACCCAGTGCAACCAAGTAAATAAATAAACAAATATTTTTAAAATAAATAAAAATAACGTTTTTAACAGAAAATGGTGGAGTAAAGATCAGTCTCTCCATGGAAACAACAATTAAGCTGGGGAAAAAAAAACTATCAGAATCAGCAACTGTGGGACTCTGGAACCTCATCAGACACAACAACCAGGAGGGTGCTTGATGAAGGGTGATGCTGCTTCAGCTGTTAAGGAAATCTCTGCCAGGTCACACGCTGACCCCTGAGACAATGGGGCAGAAGCTGCGATGACTACACAGCAAGGAGTATAGATAGGCCTTGCAAAAACAGTTTGGAAAAGTCACTACAGAAACGGAAGACGGCAGCCCTCAAGCAACAGAAGCGATCCCTGAGGAGGGGGAGAATCTGATTTCCAGAGTTACAATATTATAATGCTCAATATCCAGGTCTCAACAAATCACAAAGCATATCAAGAGACAAAAATAGGGCTTGTTCACAGGAAAAAAAAAAAAAAAGAATTGGACAGACACCATCCCTGAGGAGGCTCAGACATTAAAATTACTAGTCAAAGACATTAAGTCAACTGTCTTGAATATGCTCGGTGAGCTGAAAGGAGCCATGGACAAAAAACTAAAGGAAATCAAGAGAACAATGTAAGAACATATAGGGAATTTAGTAAAGAGATAGAAATTATAAAAATAAACCAAGTGGAGGGCTTCCCTGGTGGCGCAGTGGCTGAGAGTCCGCCTGCCGATGCAGGGGACGCGGGTTCGTGCCCCGGTCCGGGAAGATCCCACGTGCCGCGGAGCGGCTGGGCCCGTGAGCCATGGCCGCTGAGCCTGCGCGTCCGGAGCCTGTGCTCCGCAACGGGAGAGGTCACATCGGTGAGAGGCCCGCGTACGCAAAAAAAAAAAACAACAAAAAAACAGAAAATCAGCAAAACCAAAAGTTGGTTCTTTGAAAAAAAATGAACGAAATTAGCAAACCTTTAGCTAGATTGACTAAAGAAAAAAAAGACATTCAAATTACTAAAACCTGAAATGAAAGTGGGAACATCAGTACCGACTTTACAGAAGTAAGGATTATGAGAAAATACTATGCACAGTTGTACGTCAACAGTATGCACAGGAATATTATTCAGACGTAAAAAGGAATGGAGCTCTGATTCATGCTACAACGTGGATGGACCTTGAAAACACTGATTCCACTTGTAAGAAATATCTGGAACAGGCAAATTGATTGGAACAGAAAGTAGAAGAGATTACTGGGGTGGAGGTGGGGGGTGGAATGAGGAGTTATTGCTTAATGAGTATGAAGTTTCTATTTGGGGTGATGAAAAGTTTTGGAAATAGTGGTGATGGTTGCACAACAGTGTGAATGGAATTAATGTCACTGAATCATACTTTTGAAAATAAAATATTTGGGGGGGCTTCCCTGGTGGCGCAGTGGTTGAGAGTCCGCCTGCCGATGCAGGGGACACGGGTTCGTGCCCCGGTCCGGGAGGATCCCACGTGCCGCGGAGGGGCTGGGCCCGTGAGCCATGGCCGCTGAGCCTGCGCGTCCGGAGCCTGTGCTCCGCAACGGGAGAGGCCACAACAGTGAGAGGCCCGCGTACCACCAACAAACAAACAAACAAACAAATAAATAAATAAATAAATAAAATATTTGGGACTTCCCTGGTGGTCCAGTGGTTAAGAATCTGCCTTCCAATGCAGGGGATGTGGGTTCGATCCCTGGTCAGGGAACTAAGGTCCCAGATGCCGCAGGGGAACTAAACCTGTGGGCCACAACTAGAGAGCCTGCGTGCCGCAACTATGGAGCCCACACGCTCTGGAGCCTGTGCACCACAACTAGAGAGAAGCCTGAGAGCCTCAACGAAGACCCGACACAGCCAAATAAATAAATAAATAAATAAATAAAAAATCTTTAAATAAATAAATAAAAGTCTATTTAATAATTTAATATTTAAATAAATGTTTATTTGTTTATAAAATTAACATTTTTATGTTATATATATTTTTACCCCAGTTTTTTAAAAAATAACTTCCTCGCAAGCTGCTTTTCTTTTTTTTCTTATTGGCAAAATATTTTTTTTTAATTAATTTTTATTGGAGTATAGTTGATTTACAATGTTGTGTTAGTTTCTGCTGCACAGCAAAGTGAATCAATTATACATATACACATATCCACTCTTTTTTAGATTCTTTTCCCATATAGGTAATTACAGAGTACTGAGTAGAGTTCAGAATGCTATACAGTAGGTTCTTATTAGTTACCTATATTATATATAGTGGACTGGGATTGACATATGCAAGCTGATTTCTACAGCTTTCGAGGAAGAGGGGGCATTTTCTCCTTGTCCTGTTAGAGTGTCTTGACCACCAGCCTACCACTTGTAGATTTCAAGGTCAAACTCTGGAATTGCATCAGCACTTAAGTGGGGAAAAATTGTCAACAGATCAGAAAGTGCAATGTGGGAAGGAACAGGCCAGGGGGTCATTATTAGCCAGTGGACTATGGACAGCGGGGGCTCTGCATCCTCCAGGGCCCTGTGATCACCCTTGACCTCCTGGAATCCTTGTCTCTGACATCAGAATTCCTTTTCCTGCTGGTTTCACGTGGTGGGGGGGAAGTATTTGTGATGCAGCTTTTAAGGCTACAGCTGGGCCTCGTTCCTTAAGCATTTCTGCTCTTGTGAACTAGGATTTCCAGCAACTCTAGGATTTTCTGCAACTCTTCATACAATTGATTTCACCCAGAAACTCGCTAGAAGGCGTCCTGCCTCTCTCTGTCCGGCACGTGGTGGCCACTCATCCGGGCTGGCGTCTGATGAATCCCGGGTGAGTGCTGGTTTGCCAGGATAAGGAGGCTGATTCCTGCCAGTGAAGGACCCCTGCATTGTCCCTCTCTAGCCAAGATAAAGTCAGAGGCCGTGTGGTTCTGAGGTCCACCGTCTTACACAGTCACCAGTTTACAAATGCAGTTGTGTTGGTACTGACTTTGTCCTAAAGGTTAGCTGGGCCGGAGCCCTTAGAGCTTGCAGTCGCCTAGAATGGCTGCGTTCTTTGTCCAAGTCTGTGTTTTGGTTATGTCACGGGGAGGGGGGTTGTTTGAGCCTTTCCCGTGGGGAAGGTTGAAAGATGAGGCATGGGGGCGGGGAAGGGGGGACGCCCCCAAGACTGCCAACCCACAGACACGCTTGGGCACAGCCTTGCCAATGACGTACTGAAGCACCACGTCTCGTCAGGGTGGTAAAGGTGGTAAACAGACTCTGACCTGAGCTCACCTGTGTGTTCCCCCGGGGCTTCGTCATGATAGGAGTTAAAGGGTTACCACTTGGCCCATCGGGGAGCCTCCAGGCCTCTGGACAGGCCTCTGGCCTGCACCTTGGTATTTTCAGCTTCATCCCCTGGATAAAGCCTGGAAAGGCAAGGGCCAGACGAATTACGAGGTGTCCCAAAGTTGTCCTGACGGCTGCAGGTGTCACCCAGACACACAGCAGGGCTCGCCCCTGCCAGGGAGGCCTGTGCAGCCTAAGGACAGCACACACCTGAATGCCGGCCATTGTGATGTGGCCCAGCCATCCAGGGACATGATTTCCTGAACGATAGGTACAACTGTTCTCTCCCCCAGCAAGGGAGAGAAGTACCACGTCGCAGCACTGTCCAGGCCCAGAGGAGGCTCCTGAGAGCAGACCCAGCAGGTAGAAACACGTAGAGAAGTCACGTGCGTGCAGAGCAGGGATACACTGCATCCTTGGGCTCCATCGGCCGAGAGCAGGGCTAGTCAGCGGGAGAGCCCACACTGCAGCGAGGGGCTATCTCCCTCAGTCTTTTACGCCCGACCAGGCCAGGAAGCCCAGAGCCGCCAAGGTGGTCACAGGCCAGCCTGGGGTGACCCCTGCTCCTCGGGGGGCCAGGTTTGCCCCCTGTTCAGCTCTGCTGCGTGGGGCTGCAGGACTCGCTGCCCGGGCTCAGCCTTCCATCTGTTGCTGGAGAGGGAGGGTGGCCAGCTGACCCCCCGGTGTTGCTGCACCACTCCCCTCCGCCCCCCGCCCCCAGGCTGAGCTGCTCAGGACTCCGGAATCTCTGATCCCTCACCCCCACCCCACAGCGACTAAAGAATGGACGGGAGCGGGGAGAAGAAGCCCCAACATTGTTGCAAGCACTGGCTGTGGAGTCTCTGGGTTTGCATCTTGCTCTGATGACCTTGGGCATGTGCCTCGGCTAGACTCCCAGAGGTGGAGATGAGCCTGACTCTGACCTCTGCCTCCCCCTCGCCGACTCTGCCAGGGACATCGGGCACTGCCCAACGCCCAGCTCTCTTGCGCCCTTTGCTTCTGATTCTTCCAGTGCGATGCTTTCCCCTCTCACTGACTCTCATCCAGCTGGAGGCAGAGTCCGTTTCTCTCCCCAGACTGTAGTTAGAACACAGAGGTCCCTCCCCACACCCCAGAGGACCTGGCTGTGGCTGGGCTCTACCGGTCCAGAGGCGGCCACCGCCTGCAGAGCCCAGCCCCTCGGCGCCGGCAGCCTTGTGTGGAGGGAACCTCGCCGGAATCCCAGTCCTGGCCCTGACGCTTCACTTCTTTGAACCTGTTTCCTCCTCTCCAAAATGAGGGTGGTCCTGTCGGCTTCCTGGAGCTTGAGGGCTGACAGATCAGGGCGAAACCCTTGGGCCGGGCGCCTGGTGCTGTCACGAGGGCTGAGGGCCCCCCTTCCTTCAGCTGGGTCTTGGGAGCAAAAAGAGATGCCAGACAGAGACGGATGAGGCTTTATTCAGGAAGAGCTTGGGAGGGAAGGTGGGCCTTGGGGTCCCACCCTGTGGCCTCTGGAGGCCAAGGACATTAGAAGCCAATGACTATGGGCATCTGAGCCACCTCAGAGTCGCCCGCGGGGGGCGCGGGGGTGGCCCCAGAGCCGCCCGCGGGGGGCGCGGGGGTGGCCCCAGAGCCGCCCGCGGGGGGCGCGGGGGTGTCCTCAGAGCCGCCCGCGGGGGGCGCGGGGGTGTCCTCAGAGTCGCCCGCGGGGGGCGCGGGGGTGTCCGCAGAGTCGCCCGCGGGGGGCGCGGGCAGTGCCTGGTAGATCTCGGTCCAGTACTGCAGGTAACTGGTCCTCAGGTGCTGTTTCATGGAGCTGCCATCCATCTTCTTGTTGATTTCCAGGTAGTTGCCACTTTCCAGGGTGTAGGGGTACCAGTGTGTGGGCACAGCTGAGTGGCCCATGTTAGGGTCCCTGCAGAGTGAGAGAAAAGGCTGGGTAGCTGGCTGGGGCCCAGGTCCTGGCCCGGCTCTGCCCCGACTCTCCTGGTCAGTCCTCCACCCTCTGCCCCGAAAGCACTTCCCTGTCTCCTGGGCACTGGCTGGGCACGTGCGCGTCCTGAGGCCCGGCCAGGAGCTCTGAGCCTTACACAGACGGGGGTACCGAGGCTCAGGGAGGTTAAGTGTAAGTGAGGGAACGGGGACTGGACCCCAGCCCTGCAGGGCAAGGTGGCAGGAGGCCGCCCTCACCGCTGCCTTACCCAGTTCTGGCAAAGTTGGTCCAGTAGGCGATCATGGCCTTGGAGACGGTCCTGTCTTGGGGCCGGTAGCCCAGCGGGGTGGTAAAGGGCTTCCCGAAGACGTACTGGAGGTCGTCTGCATGGTCAGCCCCCATCCAGCGGGGGTAGAAGGGCATCCGAGACGGCTGGGAGAATAGGTAGCTGTACGTCTTGGCGCTCCTGAGGAGGGCAGTGGAGACCACCCAGGTTGGCAGGGTGCTCACCTGGAGATGGGGCCCCAGGGGAAGGCAATGGGGAGAGCAGGGAAGGGTCTGGGGAATTCCCACAAGACTCAGAAGGGGACTTCCCTGGTGGTGCAGTGGTTAGGACTCGGCGCTTTCACTGCCGAGGGCTCGGGTTCAATCCCTGGTCGGGGAACTAAGATCCCGCAATACACGTGGTATGGACAAAATAAATAAATAGATAGATAGATAGATAGATATAAAGTATTTTTTGAGAAAAGACTCAGGAAGGATCTGGATCATTACACCTGGGGGAAGGAAAGCTGTGGCCAAATTTATGACTTCATGGGTTCTACAATTTCAATTGTATTTATACTTCGCCTCCACCAAACGTAGGGAGGCATCTTCCTTTCATAATTCAGTATCAAGAAAGATTGTTTTTGTGACTTCCCCGGAGGTCCAGTGGTTAAGACTCCACGCTTCCACTGCAGGGAGCACGGGTTCCATCCCTGGTCGGGGAACTAAGATCCCACATGCTGAATTGCACAGCCAAAAAAAAAAACAGATTGTTTTTCTCTGCAAGTGAATTTGTATTCTTGATTTGATTGGACAAGGTAGTATATGCCCTCAGATGTTTCCCTTTTTGCTTTGACTGACAGGAACCTCAGAGCTAAATTGATTGCAGAGCTTTCATCCCAGACTTCTAGGTGTAATTTTATCTTTCTACTTTTTAAGCATTCCTAACTTATTTTTTATTTTCACTGGCTATTATTATATGGAGGTTTTTAATGTGGCCACAGGCTCATTTTGAAAGTTGGCAAATTCGAAACCCAGAGCAGAGAACATCACCCAGTGTTTCCCTCCTTCTACCCAGCATGAGGGATGGAAGGGAGACTCAAGGACTTTCCGATGGGAAGAGCTATGGGGTGTGGGAGAGGACGCAGGGCTGCACTGGGCAGAGGGTCACAGGAGGGTTTTGTAAAGCCCTCGAGGCTGGGAGGGGAAGAGGGGCCCTCTCAAGCCCCGTCAGGCCTGGCAGATGGTGCAGGCACAGGCTGGGACTGAGCGTGCCTTTCCCAGGCCTCTCGGACACCTGGGAGCCACCCACCTGCCAGGCCTCGCTGGGAAGGTGCGTGATCCCAGGTGGGCCAGCCCCGCTCCCCCCTCCTCACTTGGCGTTGGTCTTGTGCTTGGCCACGGCGGTCTCCGTGGGCATCAGGAAGAGGACGTCGGTCTCAAAGTGCACCACGGTCTTCTTCTTGGTCTCCTGGGACGAGTCTTGCGCCCAGGGCTTGGTGTAGAAGTCAAAGGTGGCGTTGGCACCTCTGGGCCCCTTGGCGATGGTGAACCCGCTGACCATCTTGTAGAAGTCCGCCCTGCAGAGTCCAAGCTGGCACTGGATCCCCCACTCCATGCCTACAGGAGGGTATCTGCACCCCTATGCCGCAGAAGGCCACGGGCGACCCCCCCATCACTGCCACGGTGCTGACTTCCTCATTCTGTCGATGCCTCCCCCAGCTGCCCTGGGGCACCGTCCCTGTGCCACCCCCCCCCCACTTACTCTGTGATGGCCTGTTTGTTCTTATTGATGGCTGGCATCTCGACGCTGGCAAAGAGGTGGCCGTCCATGTCGTTGGTGCCCGCTATGTAGTCGACGTCCGCAGCATTGGCGTACAGGTCGATGGGGTCGCTGGGGAGGAAATCTCCGTCGATGACAGGGAGGAAGCCCAGATAGTGCAGCAAGGGGTCTGGGGGGTGGGGAGAGCAGCAGGTTTTCACACCTTCCGGTACCCACCTGCCCCGCCCCTCAACCTCCGGGGCAGGAGCTGACTCCATCCTGAGGCCGCGGTGGAGATCTGCCTCCTCTGATGGAGACCAGGGCTCCTCGGCTTCAGCGCTACTGACATTCGGGCCCGATCATTCTGTCCTAGGGGCCGTCCTGCACGGTGCAAGGTGTTTAGCAGCCTCCCTGGCCTTGACCCACTGGACACCAGTAACACCCTCTCCCCAGCTGCGACCACCAAAAGTGTCTCCAGACTCTGCCACGTGTTCCCTGGGCACAAAATCGCCCAGGTTGAGAACCACTGGTCCAGGGGCCAAGACTGTCCTCTCGCTGCAGCTGATGTCCCTTTCCTGTCCCTCTTCTTGCTGGGCCTAAATCAGGGAGGAGGAAGGCCTCGAAATCATTGAGGGGACCGATGGAGAAAGAGTGCCCCCTCTCCGCGCTGGGTTCCAGTGTGTTAGCCGGAAATGGTGCGAGACCCCTGAACTGGCCTGGAAAGGACCGTATGGCTGGCTCAGGGCAGAGGGTTGCCCTGCCTTCGTTAGGCCTGGCCCGTTTTCCCTCCAGTTCGGCTCAAAAGGAAATAGCGTCGCATTTCTGCAAATCCACGGGTATAGCTACCAGGACACCAAACTCCGTAGATGCTCAAGTCTCTTATATAAAATGGTGCAGTGTTTGCATATAACCTACCCACATTCACCCGTGTGCTTTAAATCATTTCTAGATTACTTATGACACCTGATACGATGTAAATGCTATGTAAATAGTTGTAAATGCCATGCAAACGCTATGTAAATAGTTGCCAGGGAGAGGCAAACTCAAGTTTTGCTTTGGGGAAGTTCCTGGAATTTTGTTTTTAATGCTTTCCATCTTCAGTTGGTTGACTCCTCAGATACGAAGTTGGTTTGCATTTGGGGCCATGTTGTTTGCTTTGGTTTCATTTTGCTGAGCACTTATGGTTTAATTCACATTGGGTAAAATACAAATGATGGGGTCCCATTATGCTTTGCCTTAAAAGAAGGAGCAAGAGAGAATTCTCACCTACTGGGCTGTTGAGACTGACACTCCTAGGATTTTGCTGCTGGGGTCCCCCTGACTTTCCTGTGGTACAGAGTAGCAGAGCTGGAAGGGCCAAATGCTACAGCGGGTGTTCAGGAAATGTTGTTGAATGAATGAGTGGAAGAAAGAATGAATGTTCGCCTAGTACAGAGGCCCTTGGTCTGGGGTCCGTGAGTCTGCCAAAAATTGTGTACAGATGACTGCATATGTGTGCATTGTTGGGGGATGGGGACCAAACATTCATCAGCTTCGCAGAGGGGTCGTGACCCACCGAAGACGAGAGGGAAGAACGGCCCCTCCTCCCCTTACGGCCGAGGCCACTGAGGCCTGCAAGGGCCACGGTGGCAGCAAGCTGCCTGGGGACGCCAGCGAGCCGGCAACAGAGCCAGCACCAGACCCGGCGCCCAGTGTGGAGCCCCCGTGTCCCCCGCCCAGCAGCCCCTACTCACACTCCGTGCCTGTTTGCAGGGGCAGCTGATAGGCCAATGTCAGGGCACGGGGGTCGGTGAGCTTCAGACACCCGGCCATCCTGCCAGTATCGTTCAAGGGGCAGCCCACCTTCTCTGCGATCTGGGGGTTGGGGAGAGGCAGCGCTCAGGGCAGGGAACACGGGGTCCAGGACAGAGAGTGGAAAGGAGGAAGGGCCCCCCCCCACAGCTCCTCCTTACCCTTTGGGCCCAGAAGAGGGGGTTCTTCTGGATGGCCCAGGGGCACAGCGCCACCCCGCTCTGGCTGATGGCTCGCCTGATGAGGCCCTTGTTGTAGGGAGAGAGGGTCTGCAATACACAGAGGTCCTGTCACCAGCCTCGCCCCCCCTGCCGCCCGTCTCCAGGGCTCGGCCACGGACACCCCACACGTCAGCTCTAGCCTCGCTCCTCACTATCCGCCTCACCTCCCTCCCACACCCGTGGGGGCAGGCCCCCCCTTAGGGGCCCCCAGACCTGCAGAGAGACGCTGGCACCTCCGGCTGATTCCCCAAAGATGGTGATGTTGTCAGGGTCTCCCCCAAAGGCTGCGATGTTCCTCTTCACCCAAGCGATGGCCATGTGCTGGTCCCGAAGGCCATAGTTACCTGGGGACAGGGCAGGGGCCTTCATCGGGGACCCTCAGCCCAGACCGGGGTGCTAGGGGCCTGGCCCACACAAGGTGCGCTGTCCGTGTGTGTGGGATGAGAACGTCCCCGACTGTGCAGAGCCCCTCCGGACGTTACGTCCCGCTGCATCCCCAGGAGGCCGGTGGGGTGGGAGCTGTGGGAGCGGGTCTCAGGCTCGGGAAGGGGGCCAGGAGGGCCAGGGCTACTCAGCTCTCTCCCGCTGGGCCACAGGCCCTCTTGCCTACCCTGGGGCTTCTGTGTCCCGAGTCACTGCCTCGGTGGCCCGGCTCCTGTCTCTTCCACCTGGCCCCCCGCCCCTCCCCGCCGCGCTCTCTGGCTCTGGCTGGCAGCCTCTTCTCTTCGCTGCAGCTGCGTCTCACGGTCCAGCCCCAGCTCCCTCACTCTGCAGATAGGATTCTGGGCCTTTCGCGGGGGGGTGTCGGGAGTTGTTTCAGGACAAGGGCTGCTGAGGGGCGTCCCCGCTGGGCTCAGAGCTTAGGGGCCGGGCAGGCTCACTCCCACACCCAGTGCCCCAGGTGCCCAGCGGACCTGGCAGGTTGGAGTCCCCGGTGCTGAGGAAGCCCAGGGGGCCGACGCGGTAGTTGAAACTGACCACGATGACGTTGCCCCGAGTGGCGATCTCCTCCCCGTCGTACAGGTAGTTGCTGAGGAAGTTGGCCCCTTGGCTGGACCCCATGAGGAAGGCACCTCCGTAGATCCAGACCATGACGGGCAGGTTCCGGGAGACTGAGGCGGGAGGGGCAGGCCCGGGGACCCCAGATGAGCCCCCTCCCGGCTCTGTGCTGATGTCAGGGAAGTTCAGCTCTGGAGCCCCCGCACACAACCCAGGGGCAGGGACCGGGCCTCTGGCTGCCTGGGGGCTTCCTGCAGGGCGAGGGGAGCTGGAGGGCGTGTGGGGGAGAGCAGACCTTCCTTCCTGCCCTGGGGGACCCAGATGTTGAGGTAGAGGCAGTCTTCTTTCCCGTAGGTGCTGTCCTGGGTGATGGTGGCCTGCAGGCATCGCCTCTTGAAGTCCTTGGCCTTCAGGGTTCCTGGGGACGGCCGGAGGGGTTGGGGTGAGGCTGGGCCCCCCAGACGCAGGGCCTGCCCCACCCTCACCCACTCCCACCTTTCCAGCCGGGGTGCCGCTGGGGGTTCTCCAGGGCCTTGGGGGCGGCGGCATAGGGGATGCCCTTGAAGATGTCGACGTAGTTGCCAAGGAGGCCCAGCTTCTTGTTGACGCCTTTCACGAAGCCGCCCTCCGTGTACACGGCGCCCAGCTGGGATGGGAGGCAGGAAATCAGGGGGGCTTGGGCTGGTCAGCCCCTGGGGGCGGGGGGCGCACCCGCAGGCCCCGGGTGCCCAGAGGCTCCCCAGAGACAGCTTCAAGGAGGGGCCCATCTGCACCTGAGACGGAGACCCCTGCCACCTGCCCCCATTGCTAGAGGAGGGGGCTCACTCCCCACTCGCCCCCTGGGTGTCCTGCTCCCTGAATTTGCTCAAAGGAGGCTGGTTCAAGCAGTGTGTCCTCAGGAAAGCCTTCCAAGAAGGCCAGGACAGGTGGGGTGGAGGTTTGGATTCTCGCTGTGGCCGCCTGTGCCCTTGAGCCTCAGTTTCCCCTCCTGTAAGATGGGTGACGACAGTATCTCCCTCGTGGCCCGTTTGCTTGTCCAGCTGCCAGCAGTGGTAGGTGCGCCATGGACGCTGAATGTTTCACGCCCAGCCGTGTGCCCCTGAGCGGCGGGCCCGTCTTTCTCCTCCGCTCGTCTCCCCCGACGGTGTCCCCTCAAGTCCTCACAGCCCCTGTGCTCCAAGCCGGGAAAGAACCCTGCCCCCCAAGGCCGCCGGGACCGCTGCTGCATATCCAGCCCTTGCGCAGAGCTGGCCCCCGTGGACCAATGCGTCCAATCCTCACCGGCATCCTGGGGGCTGGCGCTCATCTACCCATTGTTCCTGGAGGGAACACTGAGGCTTTCCTGTTTGAAGTCGCTGCTGGGAAACTGCTGTCTGAACTCAGAGCCAGGCCCTTCTCCCCTCCCAGTGCTCCACCCCGTGGTCCTGGGTGAGCACAGGTCCATGCTTCCTGGCTCTCACCTGCGCTAGGTTCCAGGTGGGCAAGGGCAGGGCAGCCCCACATCCCAGGCCTGGCGGGATCCCAGCTGCCCTCTGAAGTCTATGCTGAGAGGGGCCCCCTGCTTTGCTGGGGTGGGGATCAGGCCGGCTGGAACTGGAGAGGAAGGGGCTGGAAGCAACACCTGCCAGGTGCCTGGGGGTTGGGCCCAGGCGGCAAGCCCAGGCCGGCCCCTGTCTCTCTCCCCCACCCCCTGCCGGCCCCGAGGAGCCGCCACACCTCAGGCCTCCAGGCATTTTTCCTGATCAGCCTGCCTGGCTGCTGGGAGAGGGCACGGGCCAGGTCAGCGCCTGGCGGGTAGCAGCTCAGAAGTGTCTCCGTGTGATTGAGATCCTCCTGAGGGCCCCGGGGCGGGGCAGGTCATGGGGACCCTGGCCATCGAGGCCGGTGGGGAGGGGCGTCGCTGGCTCTGGAGCAACACGGAGGGAACCAGGGCCCCCTCAGCGCCCAGAAAAGAGCTCCCCTGAAGGAGAGTGACCTTCTCTCGGGGGCAGAAGGTGCCCGGAACCAGGCAGCAGGGGTTCGAACCTCCGGACAGCAGGGCGGGGAAGAGCAGGGCCTGAGAGAGCAGGGTGAGGTGTGGAGGCGCCAGCTGGTCCGGGCGGCGTGTGGCTGTTTCCTCCCCCCTGGAAGTGTTCCCCTGCCCCCGTCCCTCACTGCAGGAGGGCAGTGAGGGAGGTCCGACGTTATGGCTGCCCCAGGACGGTTAGCTGGGCCTCCTGACTCTCTGGGGAGGGGAGCTGTAGCAAGCAGGCGGGTGGAGGACCAGGAGACGGAGGGTACACCTCGAGCCAGACTCCAGGGCTGGACTAGCCCAGGTTCCAGATTTCCTGCTCAGCCACTGGGGCTGTGTGATGTTGGGCAAACCCCTTGTCTGCTCTGGGCCCCTGTCTCCCCTTCTGGAAAAGAGGGACAACGCTGACATCTCTAGAGAGAGGAAGGAGCCCGAGGGGTGTTGTGGGTCAGGTGGCCGACTCAGCAGATAAAAGTTCAGGTTGCCCAGCTACACTTGAATTTCAGATAAATAATGATTTTTTTTTTTTAGTGTATGTCCTGAATATCGGGTGGAACATATACCAAAAATTACTCGTGGTTTATGTGAAATTCAGGTTGAATTGGGCACCCAGTATTTTATCTGGCAGCCCGAGTCATCCTGCGAAGGGCAAAACACAAAATGCAGAGTAAGTGCCCGGGAAAGGCTGATACGTCTGTTGGGTTCTCTTTCTCAGTCTGGCTCTTTCTGCCAGTGGCTCTGTCTGCCTGTCTTCCCTCTCTGCTGGGCCCTGTCCCCGGTTTCCAGGTCTGGCTCAGCGGAGGAGAGAGGGACACCCCCCCACCCCGGCCCGACCCCTCTGCCGGGCTCTTGCTTACCTTTGCCGCACTCGCTACAGCCAGGCAGCAGGCGAGGCCCAAGACCACCGGCTCCCAGCGCCCCATGGCGTGTGGCTGCCTCTGTGTGGCCCTCCCTCCGGGCCCGCGGTATTTATTGGGCCGGAGCCAGCCCAGAGCTGCCTGAGGAGGGACCCTTTCCCCCACCTCCTACCGTTGCCCTCTCCTCCAGGCTGGCCGAACTCCAGGTGGTGTACCTGGGGTCGGGAGACAGCTGCTGTTTCCAGCCGGGCTCGGGCCGGGCCAAGGTCATGTGCAAACACACACACACACACACACGTGGGGACAGTCCATCTTTCCCAGGGTCGGCTGCTGCCGTGTGACCTGGTCCCCACGGTGCACCTGTGCAGGTTACTGCCTACCTGGGAACAGAGGCAGACGGCACGGGGGCAGGGGGCGTGAGGAGGGCTGGCGCTTGGCTGCGCGCAAAGTGCGCCGCATTCTGGCGCCTTGACTAGGGCTTGCTTTCGCTCCTGGGGAAATGCGCGTGCTTCGCCCCGTGGCCTGCCTGCAGCTCGGCAGTGGGCTCTGATCGGCGACTGGGCGCGTGACTTCTGGGACAGAGAGGGCCACGGGCTACTGGGCAGCGGCTGGTCTGGCTGCCCCTTGTGACCCAGGGCGCCCTGGCTGTGCGGTTCGGGCGGGGTGGGGACCTGAGCATCGTGAGGTGGCCCCGCCCTCCGAGTATGGGGGTTCCTCGCTGTCAGAAGCACAGTCCTGGGAGGGCAGGACAAGAGATGCAGCCCAGCCTTGAGGGCTTCCCGGGGAGAAGGAAGGGCCGGGCTTTCTGGTTTTGTGACAGCAGAGTGAATGGAGAGAGGCTGGAGAAAGGTGGGGAGGGGTGGGCGGCTGTAGGTGGGAAGCGGGAGTCAGGACACTGGGAAGAAGAGGCCGTGTAGGCTGGGCTGGCGAGTGTGGGGCCGGGGTGCAAAGGTCTTGAGGGGTGCTGCCAGTGACGAGGAAATGCACTTGACTCACACCTTTGCCCAGCTCCTCCAGTTCTAAGAATCTGTTCTAAAGGAGGTAATTCTAAATAGGGGGGAGGGGAACACTCAAGGATGTTCAGTGCAGTGTTATTTATAGTAGCCGAGGAGGAAAGGAAGGGGGCAGGAGAGGGAAGGGGGCCTGCAGTTCACTAATAGGGGGTGGCCGCCTCTTCGTTCATTAGTGAGGGCCTCACGTGGTCCTGCACAGAGTAGGTGATCGATAGACACAGGACGAGCATGCCCAGAAGCGCCTGGGAGAGTCTAACACTATCTGTCCAGTAAAAGAATCCGCCCCGGCTTCCTGGCTGGGTCTGTCCAATGTGTTCATTGGTCGACCCTGTGTTAGAGACCAACTTTAGGGGCATTCATCTCAGCCAAGAAAGCTTTGGCCACTGTCTGAGGTCTGACAAAGATCCTCTCCTTGACCAGACTCTACTCAAGCTCCCTGACCTCTTCTTCAACTCTGCATTGTCCAGTCTTAGCAAGAATCTCGCTAAATTGCTTTAACCGGAATGCCCCACCCTCCATATCTGCCCCGCCTTGATCTCCGATTGGGGTCCCCATCCTCGGCCGTCCCCCGCACCGATGATCGCTGACCGCCCTGGTCTGTCTTCGGCAAGAATCCTGTTAGGTCAGTCTCTCCGGAAGCCCCCTCTCCCCTGGTGTTTCCTCTTCGTAAGTTTCCATCCACAGACTCTCTGTCACCCTTGTTTGGCTAGGAAACCCCACTTGCCCAGGCTGTATTTGGACTTGAGCTCAGCTCTATATGGAAGTCTCTCTTTCCCTATTGCAATAATCCTGAATAAAATCTGTTTGGGGGAATTACCTGGCGGTCCAGTAGTTAAGACTCCGCGCTTCCACTGCGGGGGGGCCTGGGTTCCATCCCCGGTTGGGGAACTAAGATCCCAGAAGCCACGCGGCGTGGCCAAAAAAAAAAAAGTCTTTTTACTGCTTTAACAACTGTCCAGCTCTCTCTGTGTGTGTGTGTGTGTGTGTGTGTGTGTGTGTGTGTGTGTGTGTGAAATAATTTTTATTGGCGTGTAGTCTGGTTTTTCTTTGACAGATCTCCCAAGAGCCCTGGGACTCTAACCTGGAAGAGGGGCTGGCGTGCGCGCCTGGGCTACCTCGGTCCCCCGGCTGTGGATTGTGTGGGATTTGCTGTGCACGGCCTCGGCTGTAGCTTTTTCCTCTCTCAGGCAATCTTCTGACTCCTTGGTTCTCACAAAAGAAAACTGGGAAAATCAGACAAAACTTGGAGGAGTGTGGTTGTTACATATCAGCTGCATTATGGTACATTGGCGGAGAAAATTTAATCCAAATGTCTGAACTGGGAGTTTTGAATCCTGGTCCATGGACCTGTTAGGAAGTTTAAGGACAGGCCATGGGACCCTGGATGCCCCTGAAACTTGATGCACATATTTGTGGGTAAGCATATTTTCTTTCAGAAAGACTCCATGGTTATCACTGTGTGCTTGGAGCATCTATGACCTTCCAAAGAGTCTAGGTTGGAAGTATCAAGAGTTCTGAACTGGTATAACTGACAAAGTAGAAAACTAACGAAATTGATTTAATGGCACAAATACTTTTTAAAAATGTTTCTCTGGGCTGGAGCACATTCTGTGAGGGCAAATGCACCTGTGTGAACATTTGCAGACATTGTAAACCAGACAGACACAGGTCCAACCCTGACACTGCAACTCGATAGGTGTGGGATCTGGACATGTGTCTTTGCCTCTTAACTTCCCCACTGATACCTTTGCTCAGGGAACGATGTCTGAGAGGTTCATAGCACAGTAATTATCAGGGTCTACAGTTCTTACTGTTTACAAGGTGCTCAAAAGGAACATTTAAAATTTGTTTTCAGGCAGAGAAACGCCCATTTTATTTTTTTTATTTTTTATTTTTATTATTATTTTTTTTTGAGAAACGCTCATTTTAAGTTGTAGGGAACCTAACCATATCAGTAGATGTTCTAGCCACAGAGAAAAGTTACTTCAAGTGACTTGGAGACGTGACTGTATGTTCATAGCAGCATTTATCCTAAGGAGGAAGCAAGTGCAACACAATCTTAAATGATCTTTGATGGTCATATTATTTTATCAAATATTACTTTATATAATTTATCACTTGTTATTTAAATTTGTATACTTGATAATTTATATGATCTCATATTTTCTATTTTGAAAATATATGTACGTTATAGGAGAAAAAGTAATTATGCTAGCGGTATAAGATTTTCAGCATAGGTGGAAAAAGAAATAAGAGTAAGATCAGAGAGGGACTTTCCTGGCGGTCCAGCGGTTAAGACTCTGCACTTCCAACGCGGGGGCTGTGGGTTCAATCCCTGGTCGGGGGACTAAGATCCCACATGCTGCGCAGAGAAGTAAAACCTTATAATCTAACATTTTCTCTGGGAGATATCTATATGAACTCATAACTTATTTTTTTTTTTTTTGTAAAAAAATGTCCATTTCCTGGCTCTGTGTAATCCAAAGCCCTAGAGGTAAAGAAAACCCAGGAGCAGCAAGCACCCCCTGGTGCCCAGATTGGGGTGTCTAAACACCATTTCCACACCAAGGAAGGTGGCACCCTGGAGCAACGGCTAGGCTGGATCTAAGACAGGAAATGCAGTGGAGGAGCCCGGGCCATCACAGTGGCTGGAGGCAAGAAGGCACGGAAGACCAGAGGGTGCGTCAAAGGACACAGGACCCAACCTGGGGCTGCTCTCAGGCCAGAGACGAGACAAGTAGGGCAGCAAAAAGCATGAGTGCGACTGATTGAAACAGATCATTACAAAGCTAAAAGCACCCCCCGGTCATCATTGGTCATTGCTATGGAGCCATAAATGAGGCCAGTGGATGAGGGTGACAGCACCCGAATCTGCTGGTCAATCAATGCTCATGTCACTAAAGGGACCCAGCAGACATCGGTGCCTCCCAACTGGATGGGCACATTTGAAGCTGAACTGCTGTTAATTTGTTAAGTGTGATGATAGCGTCGCTGTGTTTTGAAAACAAGAAGTCCTGATGTGTTAGACACACTCTGAAGTGTGGGATTTCCTTAAAACAATTCCAGCAAGACACAAATACGAAACAGAAAACGTGGGGAATAGAAGCAACAAGTTTGGTAGAAGGTAAAGCCATACGATGGATAAATAGGGGCTTATTATACAATACTCAGAACTTCCGTTCTGAGTATTTGCTGTTTTCCGTAATAAAATGCTTTTTAAAAGGGGGTGTGTGGGGGTGTTTAGGTTTCTAAGTAGGGAATCCCTGAATACTTTTCAAGAACCTGGGAAGCCCGTCCAATTCGGCACACAGAAGGCAGGTTCTGGGTAAGCTGGGGCTTAGCTGCAGAGGGAGTGTCCCTGCCCCGCCCCCCCGCCGGCATGCCTCTCTCAGGTCTGCACAGGGACCAAGGCGGCTTCTGGGAGGGGGGGCAGAACCCAGACCTCCTCCCCCTGAGCTTTGAGGTTAGCATGGCTCAGAAGTGGGGCCAGCCGCGGCGAAGATCCACCAGCAGAGGCCTCGGCCTGCGCGAAAGCGGTACCGAGGGGAGGGCCGCGGGGAGGCCCCGGCGGCTGTGGCTCATCCCCAGCGGCAGCGAGGCGCGCATCGGGGCGCTCAGCTCTACGAGGCCGGTTCCCAGAGCTGACCACTTCAGCCAACTGTGAGCCACTGGGGTTGCTGACCTGTCGTGGGCGGTGGGGGGGGGCTTGTCTGACTTGGGAACTTGGGGTCACGCTCTGTGGCCCAGCCTGCCGGCTGAGGAAGGGGCGACGGGGCTCATCTCTGGCTCAGGCAGTGTGTGCGGGGCTACTCCCCGGGGAGGGCAGGTTCAGCCCCACCCAGGGACCCTGCAACCCCTGGAAACCTCTGGTTTCACACCAGGCAGCCCTGAGACAAGGGTCTGTCTCCCGTGATCCTCTCACGAACACGTCCATTTGGAACAGGAAGGGATGAACGTGAGGCTGTAGGGCCCCCCGGGGCTGGCGTTACTTCTGGCTGCTCTCACCCGGCCCACCCGGCGAGGGGCGTCGGGCCTGTTCTCAGCCACCCCGGCCTCACCCACCACCAGGTCACTGAATGAACGACGGAAGGGACAGCCGAGGTCCAGCGGGAGCCCAAGCCCAGAGGCAAGAGGAAACCCCGCCCTGGCTCTGACAGCCCCACTGAGACGCCAAGACTCCTCGGGAAGATGTGTTTAATACGGACAATTCCAGCTGGGCCTGCCCTTTGTCAGGTTACCCCAAACGGTGGGGTCCAAACACAACGGCGGTCTTTGCCACCTGTGGCCACCGACCGGGCTCCTCGCCCCGTCCTCGCCTCAGCAGCTGCCAGGGCCGGCCCCGCCCCCGCTGCACCAGCTGCACCGCCAGCGCTCGCGGGTCTCAGCCAGAGGGAGGCGCTGGGCGCCGGCTCAGCCCGAGGGACACAGGGCTGGCTCGCGGCCGTGCGAAGCCGGGGCACGACCTTCGGGATGTCCCCGGGCACCCAGGGCCAGAGGGCAGCCCGGGCAGGACCAGGGTCAGCCGTGCCCGGCTGCTTTCCTCAGCGCGGCCGCCGAGGGCCATTCTGGCTGCTGCGGGCAGCACCAGGGGGCCCTGGCTTGTCCTGGGTCCCTCATCGGGCCTGGTCGGGGGGCCCAGCCTTGAGCCCAGGGCTGCATCACACATAGTCCAGAATTTCCGTCTCCATCTCATTCTCACTCCCGTCCGACGGCTTGAAGTCCTCCTCCCCCTCCTCCTCCTCCTCCTCCTCCTCCTCCTCTTCCTCCTCGTCCTCCTCCTCCTCCTCCTCGTCCTCCTCGTCCCCAGATTCACAGGTCAGCTGTTCTTTCCCACCGTCAGCTTTGGCTGGGCTGGAGAAGAGAGCTGGGCCAAAAGACAGGCCGTGTGTGTCCCGACGTCGGCTCCTGGGTGCGCCCACACCAGCTGTCGCTGGTCTCAGCCAGAGGCCCTCGGCTCCTGGGGGCCTGTCTACAAATACGGGTGTCTGGGCTCAAGCTCTAGAGAAGCTGCTTTGGCAAGCATGGACGGCTGGGGGACCTGGGACTCCAGTTTAACAAGCACTGCAGGGTACACTGAGGCCAAGGGCCTTGAAAACCTCTTCCCCGGAGGAGCCTCGGGCAGCTCGTGGGTCCCGTGGACTCCCCAGGGCTGTGCAGGGCTCTGTGTCAGTGCTTTTCTCAACTGGACTCTCAGAGGGGGGCTGCGTCCTAGAGAGGCTGAGGAGGCTGAGAACCCCCACTCCCATCAGCTCCATAGGGGCTGGTGGGTCTGGGACGCCCCCTCCCCGAGCCTGGGAGGAACCCCCGGGAGGGGACCTTTGGCTCGCTCTCCCCCAGCCCCATCAGACCTGCAGCGCGGCAGGGGCTCACCCCCCTTGCTCGCACGCCGTGCGGGGCTGCTCATCCTGGGAGGGGCAGGCAGTGCCGGGCGACAGGAGCCCAGGCCCCGCCGTCCCTGCCCTCCCTGCCCTCCCAGGGGAGACAGGAGCAACATGCCCACACGTGGCCAGAGGATGTAGGGTGACGCCAGGGCATAAAGCGGCGGCCCCCCTGGCGGCACTGGCCCTGTTCCAGCCCCAGCCCTCCGGGCCCGCCTCCTGCCTTCGACCCCCAGGGCGGAGCCCTGGCTCTGAAGGCCTCCCTCGCAACACTGTCAGGGCAAGAGGCTCCCACCTGGGTGCAATTTCCTGGGGAGCAGGTCCACTAGGGACACTTGCTCGGGCCCCGGAGGGGGGCCCAGAGCACCCAGGGCTTCCCTTCACCCCGAGCGCTCTCACCAGGCCTCTTGGAGCGGATGGTGTGCCGGATCATGAGGGACATCATGTCCCTCAGGTCGTCACTGGTCTTGGGGAGGCACCAGCCGTCCCGCTCTGTGCAGAGACTTTCAGCCCCGTCATTGCGGTGAATGATCTTCTGCAGCCTGGGCGGTGGGAGACAGAGTTCCAGGGTGGGGTCTCTGCTCCCAGGCGCCAGTAGGCGGTTCCGGCGGGGCTGGGGTTGTGCTCAGAAACGCAGCACTCAGAGCGCCATCCCGAGGGATGAGCACGGTCACGGAGGGCGTCCACGAGAGCCGTGTGCCCCCAGCCGGGGCCCCGGCCCCCACGCCGCACACAAGGCGGGCGTGTGCCGGGGCCCACCTGCCTGGTGAGAGCCTGAGCGTTCACCAGGCTCCAGGCTGGGTTAACACGCTCCCGTCTCCACCCGTCCCAGCACCCCTCCCCCAGGCTTTTAAACATCACTAGGAACAACTGGCTTAAAGGTTTCTGGGATTCTGATCAACTCCAGGGACTGGGGACCGTGTCAGGAACCCCCATGCGGGCAAAGGAGGAGGAAGGCAAAGACCCCGGCCCAGCGCCGTGCTCTGCGCGCAGCACGGCTGGCTGCTCAGAGGTGCGGCCCGAGGTGCGCCCGGGAAGCCACTCCCGAGGGCCGCGCAAGCCCGGGCAGAGGACTCCCAGGCGGCCGGCCTTCTCGCTGAGAGACTAAGGCTGACGTGAAGTGGGAGAGTCGCAGGAAACACTTGGGTTCCCGGGTGGTTTCTCTGCACTGACCCCGAGTCCCACGGTCCCCACCCCGGCATCTCGGGGCCCCGCACGTACGTACTCGTCCACGTTCAAGTCGCAAAACTGGTAGAACATCTGTCGGTACGGTGGCAAGGCCCCCTCCCGGAAGATGTAGACCGAGTCCTGGGAAAGGAGGGCAGAGACGGCACGGTCGGAGGGGGCGTCCCCGGGGGCGGGTGGCGCAGGAGAGCCCCATGCGTGGCTCCCACGGGGCCTCTCCCAGGGCGGCTGCCCTTCCTGCTCCCAGGACCTGGCAGGCCTGGCTCTTCTCCCCAGACTCAGGCGAGGCAGACGGGCCACAGGCCGGGGAGCCGGTGTGCAGAAAACGAGCCGCGACTCCCCAGGCGTCGAGGGGTGGTCGAAGCAGCCAGGCCCTCCCTTGGGCCCTGGGACCGTGAGCCGCCGGGGGCCGGGGCTGGGCTCTGCCTCGGCGCCTCCCAGCAGGGCCCTCCTCACACCTCTCTTCCACTGTCTGGTCATCTTAGGTGGCCCTGCAGGCCAGTTCCAGAGGTGGGGATAAAGGCCTAAGACAAGAGTCCTGGAGGAGGACGGCTGCTCTGGCGAGGGTCCGGGCCCTCCCTGAGGAGCGGAGACCTGACGCTGCTGGGAGACAGCCGCCCCACCCCCTCTACAAGGCAGGTGACTCCAGGGAGGGGGCCGCCCTGCCGGCCTCCTCCCGAGCCTGGAGCAGCTCACGTCGGCCAGGCACGGCAAGGGCCCCTGGGAGTCACCGCCCCCGTTGCGCGACTGTGCTAACGAGAGCCTGAGCCTGTGAGGGCGCCCCGCGCCCAGCCCGCGGCCGCTGGGGCGCAGACGGTCCGCTCTGGCTCCGGGCTCACAGCGCCCGGTGCTCCCCAGCCCCGCGGCTGCCCCGCGGGGCTGCTGGTGTCTGAGCCCCTCCCTAGGACGTGCCCAGGAGGTCCCCAGCACCCACACCCAGAGGCTGTCCCGGGAGGCGGGAGTCACGTAAAGGCACTGGGAGGGCAGAGCAGCCCCAGTCGGGACAGGCGGGGCTGGGGGCTGTGTGAGGGGTCCTGGGCCTGCCCGAGGGAGGGGCCGCCGCTCCCCGCTCCCGGGCTCTCACCCAGGCAGGCAGCTCAGGGGACACCCACCTTGAGCTTGTACTTGTTGGAGGCCGACTTGCGTGCACTGGCCGACCCCGAGGGATCCAGGCCCTGCTTCAGGTCGTGCATGGTGGCGAGCTGGCTGGCTGCGAGGGGACCACGGCAGGGCTTTGGAATACGGGGGGGCGGGGGGTTTCTCCCGCCCCCCCGCCCTGCCCTCCTGGCTGCACCCTCCCTCCCCGGGGTGCGCGGGCCAGCAGTGCCCTGGAGTGACCTCCTCGGGAAGCCCCTCCCCATCCCACCGTCCGGATGCCCATCTTCCCCAGCCCTTTACTCGGTTTGTTTTGGTTTTTTTTTGTTGTTTTTTTTTTTTTTTTGCGGTACGCGGGCCTCTCACTGCTGTGGCCTCTCCCGTTGCGGAGCACAGGCTCCGGACGCGCAGGCTCAGCGGCCACGGCTCACGGGCCCAGCCGCTCCGCGGCACGAACCCGTGTCCCCTGCATCGGCAGGCGGACTCTCAACCACTGCGCCACCAGGGAAGCCCCTTACTCGTTTTTTTGACGGTGATGGGGAGGCTGTAGTTGTAGGTGCTGCGCTTGGCCTTGACGGGCATGTCGCTGGGGGCGTAACCTGCCGGAGGGGGGCGCGCATCAGGCGGGGTGGGCACGGAGCCCCGTCTGGCAGCCACAGGCGCACCGGGGCTCCCTGGGGCGGCTCCTGAGAAGGTGACTCAGGCCCCCCGCTGGAGTGACAGGAGCCGCCGCGTCCTGGTGCTTTGTGTGCGGGGGTGGGGGTGGTCACCACGGGCCAGGGACAAGAGACTGACCGGACGCCTGGCCTGCAGCACAGCAGCTGTATGTAGCCACTAGGGCGTCACCGCAGGAGCCAGGACGAGAGCTCGGGTCCTCGTGTCTGCGCTATTCTGTCCCTAACAGTCCCACCAAGGGGGGAATATATCCTCTCCACGTGGATATATTCTTATTACAGAAGAGAATGCTGGAAACAGAAAGTGATAAAGGGAAAAGGAAAGCAAAGGTTTCAGTAATTGTTTACCGTATTTCATTCCACAACGGATTCGGAAGTCAAGGACTTGATAAATCTTGGCGTCTGGGTGTTTTCGGGGGTCGTACCCGAATCGAATCCACAGGCTTCTCCAGGGGCCTGTTATCTGAGACAGAAAGGGCGGGAGTGCGAAGTGCGGTCGAGGCCGATCCCCGGCCCCACTGAGGTGCAGGCCCAGGTGGCTGCCCAGATGGGGCAGCACCACACCCCCAAGAGTTGGGGACAGGCTCTGGAACCCTGCCCCCCAGCTCGCACGTGTGGCTCGGTCACCTCGGATAGGTCACTTGGCCTTTCCAGGCCTTGGTCTTCCTGTCAGATGGCGTTTTTGTGAGGATTAAATGAGACGGTGCCCCTGAAGCCCTCACCGCAGTGCCCGGCACAGAGCAAGAGCTCAAGAACTGTCACAACTGTGACAACTGTGCTAATGGATGGGAGGCACTGTCCCCAGACAGCGCTCCCGAGGTCCTTGGGTCCCGAGAGCCAATGCGGAAAGGCAGGCAGCAGCTTTGTGAGGTCGGTCTAAGCCCAGGAGGATGAGCCCGCCTCATGCCCCCCACCTCCTGGCCATCACGTCACGGTCACGTTGTCCACTTGCCTCCCCAGGCCCCAGGTGGGACCCACCCTTGGCCGGCAGGAGCTCTTCCTCACAGCACCTTGGGGAATCTCAGTGACGACAGCCCCATCTCCATGCCCTCCTGGACTGACCCCCACTGAACGCCCCTCAACCCAGGGAGAATGCGTGAAGGCAGGTGGCACTGTGGTTAGGGGCCCAGGTGCTGCAGCCAAATAGGCCAGGGTCCCCAGGGGGCTCTGCCACTCCCCGGCTGTAGGATCTGGGCCCACCAGGTCACCAGTCTGAGCCTAGCCTCTTCATCAGAGGTCCCAACCCTGCTGCCATCCCCCACGGAAGCAGAAAGGATGCTATGCACATAGCACTTAACCCAGCGCCCGGTCCTTAGAGAGCTCTCCATACAAGGCCATCAAAAAATGTATAATCCCTTTAACCAGCCATCCTCCGGGTGCCGGGACAGGGCCGCCTGCCCTTGCTGGGGCTCTGAGGTCACGTCAGGGATCAGGGCGACCCTGGTGGGGAGCAAGGTGGGCGGCGGGTGGACACTCACCATGTAATAGGCCATGAAGGGCAGCAAGACCTTGAGCTTGTCGGGGTGGACGCTGATGTTGGCCTTGACAGCGTTACGGGACCAGATGGGGCGGATTTCGAACAGCTGGAGGGTCAAGGCAGAGGCTGAGGAGAGCACAGGCAGCTTCCCCGCCCGCCCCAGGCTCCCCGCATGGTGTGGCCCCAGAGGACCTTCCTGAGAGGGGCGGGGGTGGACGGAGCAGGGGCCAGGCAGGTGGGGAGGGGCCTCTGCGCACGCCCACTCGTCCCGCCCTCGGAAGCGCCCTGCCCACCCCGCACGTGTCAAGGGCGGTTGCAGGGCCTGGGGGTCCTGAAATGACCACGAGAGACGCTGTCCCTGCCCTTAGGCAGCTCTAAGGGCAGCGGGGAGGCAGGGGACCAAAGGAGCCAGAGCAGGGCCAGGAGGGGGACGGGCCGGAGCGCTGGGACCCGGAGCAGCCCCAGAGGGCAGGGCCTGAGCTGGGACGTGATGAAGGCCGCAGGGGACGGCCCAGCCCCTCCCAGTGGGAGGGCTGTGAAAGGCCAGTGGGGCTGGAGTGGGAGGGCCAGGGTGGGAGCGGCCCTGAGCCAGCTGGGAGATGGGGCTGTGTCCAGAGGACAGTGAGCGGCCTTGGAGAGTGGCCCCCATTTCCCCCCGACCTAGTGACTGCTAGAAACATAACAAGGTGTCCACCACTTCAGAAATAACAGCCCACCCCGCCCCCGTCCCACACCCAGGGGACAGTCAAGTTCAACAGGGGCAGAGGCAAGCGTTGGTCAGCAGTGATGTGCTGAGCAGCTACTGTCCACACGTGTGGCGATGCAAGGACCAGAGTCCCCTGGCCTGGGTCTTCCGGAACCTGCAAGCCAGCGGGCAAGGCAGCAGGCCGCCTCCTCCCAGGGCCCCTGTGCACCCCAACTCTAACGGGGAGGAAGCGCCGGGCCCGGTGCGCACCAGGTGCCCCGTCTGGTGTGCTGCGGCCAAGGACCGGATGAACAAAAGCTTCCGGAATCCCGGAGCTCCACGCCGAGGTCACATCTGGACAACGTTTACCATCCCAAAGGCACCTCTAATGAGTTTTAAGGAGCACTTTCAAATCTGGGAAGGCAGGGCTTATATTGGCATAGCTTTAGATGTAACATCTGGAGGTGAAGAGTTCCCATGTGTTAATAAATGAGCTTAAAACAAGGACGGGGCCAGTGCAGAGGTGGCCGGAGGGGGCAGGGCTCACCTTCCTCAGCTCCTCCTCCACCTTGTGGTCCACGGGGTTGGTGCAGACCTTCCTCCAGGTCTGGGCCGCAGCCTCTAGCGGCTGCTCGGGTACCTCATCCCCCTCGAAGTTGACAAAGATGGCATTGTGAGGGCGCCGGGCCCTGCTCAGGCCGATCAGGTTCTCCCCGGAGACGGAGGGGTTGTTGTAGCCTTCCCTAGGAGCAGAGAGCCGCTGAGGGCAGGAGCGCCAGCCGTGGGCCCGGCTGGACCACGGGCAGCCCACGTGTGGGCGCTTTTCCCTGGAATCTGGGTGAGGGGCGGATCTCAGCCCCGGCCGCTGAAGGCAGGCGCCTGTGTTCTCAGGCTGATGGCCAGGACAAGAAGGGGCAGCGAGTGCGCGCCAGCTCAGAGAGGCTCCGAAGCAGGGCCAGGCCAAGAGTCCCAGAGGCTGGGGTGTGGGCAAGGGCCCCTGCCGTGAGGCTGGTGGCCTCACAACTGCGTCGCGTCGTGCACAGCACCGTCCAGCCAGTGAAAAGCTGGAAACAGCCCGGATGCCCAGCAGGCAGGGACAGGGGAATCAGCCGAGGCGCGGGCGGCCACACGGGAACCACTAATCAGCCGTCAGACCGCAGCTGTGCTTACTGCCGTCCGCAATTCGCTTATCTAACCCTCGAAACAATCCTACGAGGAAGGACCCATTGCCCATGAAGTCACTGAGGCCACAGGGGTTGGAAACCTGCCTCGAGCCAGAGCCCGAGGTGACGGAGCTGGGACTTGAGCCCAGGGAGGCTGGCGGGGCTGCTAACCTCCGTCCTGCTCGGAAGCATCTCGATGATACCGCGGTAAAGGGAGGACGGACACTACCAGACGCTCTCGTCACAGAGCACAGAGGCTCAAAGAAGGGCTCTGGGGACCTCCCTGGAGGTCCAGTGGTTAGGACTCCGGGCTTCCACTGCAAGGGGCCTGGGTTCGACCCCTGGTCAGGGACCTAAGATCCATCCCGCAAGCCGCACAGTGCGGCCAAAGAAAAAGCGGGGGACGGGGCTCTGCCACCAGCTGTTAGCACAGAACACACAGGGCCAACGACTCCTAAGAGGCTCAGAGCGCTTCCCTCTGAGGTGGGACGTCAGGAACATCACAGCTTCGCTAAAGCAGGGGGAACAGCACGAGGAGCCCCCACAAGCCCACCATCAGCTTCCACAATTGCCGTCACAGGGCCAATTTCACGCCAGCCAGGCCCCACCCCAAACCCACTCAATTATTCTGTAGTGCATTTCAAAGTATGTCCTGGATGTCACACAGGTGATTAATACCTTTTAAATTTGTTTCCATTTTACCATTATTTTCTACATGAGTACATACCATCTGCATATTTATAAAGAAAAACAAAGTGATTTTTCACGTTGGGAAACAAAATTACAAAGACGGGATCAAATCTGTGCCTTTTTTAAAAAACATGACTCCGGGCTTCCCTGGTGGCGCAGTGGTTGGGAGTCCGCCTGCCGATGCAGGGGACGCGGGTTCGTGTCCCGGTCCGGGAGGATCCCGCATGCCGCGGAGCGGCTGGGCCCGTGAGCCATGGCTGCTGGGCCTGCGCGTCCGGAGCCTGTCCTCCGCGACGGGAGAGGCCACAACAGTGAGAGGCCCGCGTACCGCAAAAAATAAAAAAATAAAAAAATAAAAAATAAATAAAAAACATGACTCCATTTGAAACCATCCTGAACACTATCCTGTTTTCCAAGACAACTCCCCGAAGCCCCAGACACCCCCGAAGGAAAGCCCCGGGCGCTCCCTCTGGGCCAGGCGGCGGCAGCAGGGAGCGGGCTGCCTGCCCACCCCCCTCAACTGCCTCGAGGAGGGGGGACCCCCGTCAGGCCAGCTTCCCAGCCTGTCCTCTGCCCACTGGCCATATAGGAAGCTCAGCCTCCCTGGACCCAGGAAAGCCAGCAAGGCGGGGGCCAGGCCTCCGCTGCCGGCCCTCGGTACCCATGAGGGCCATCAGAGCAGAAAAATCGATGGCAGCCCTGGGAGAAAAGGCAGGTTCCTTCCACGCGCTGGAAAATCGATAAACGACATGGGAGAAGAACAGGGCCTGTGGGTTCAAGGGCAGCCGGCCCTCCACCCTTGTCCCCTTCCCAGAGGCTGGGAGACAGCTGTTTGCTGGCCCTACAGGACAGAGCAGTGACTCTGACGCTGCCACCCAGCATCAGGGCCGGCAATGCGGGGCGGGGGACGGGTGCCTCTAGTTCCTTCTACATATTTTCGTTTCTGACCGTAAGAGTAAAATGCTTGTGGAGGGGAAATAAGTTTCAAATTTCAGAAACATGTACATTGTAAAAATTTGAAACTCTCATAATGAGTATAACATACGCACAGAAAACTGCACACTCTAGGGTTTTCAGCAGGGAGGGAATGGACCCGATTCCTTGCAGTTATACGTTTCTATAATGTCTGGTCTTTTCTAACAAGCACAATTTACTCCTGCAGTCAGAAAAAGGGTGGGGGGGGGCGCGTTATGGACTCAACTGGCCTGAGAGACATCGACCCTTGTCTGGCTCTCGACTTACTTTTTTTTTTTTTTTTTTTTTTTTTTTTTTGCGGTCTAAAGTGCACTGTTGTGTTTTGTTTTTTGGGGTTTTTTTTGCGGTACGCGGGCCTCTCACTGCTGCGGCCTCTCCCGTTGCGGAGCACAGGCTCCGGACGCGCAGGCTCAGCGGCCACGGCTCACGGGCCCAGCCGCTCCGCGGCACGTGGGATCCTCCCGGACCGGGGCAGGAACCCGCGTTCCCTGCATCGGCAGGCGGACCCTCAACCATTGTGCCACCGGGGAAGCCCTCGACTGACTTTTGAGGCAACGGGGAAACGGAGCGAGGACTGGGCCCTGGATGACGTGAAGGACACTGTTAACGTTTGCTCATTCTGAGGACAGCGCTATGGCTAAGTTAAAATAAACCAAGTCCTTCCCAGTTAGAGACACACACTTGGTTCTGGAGGATGCGATGTGAGGCTGGGGGTGGAGGTGCTGGGGAGGTGAAACCAGCAGCAGAAAGTTGAAGCTGGTGACGTAGGGGGGCGTCCATCAGACACTCCTCTCTCCTTTTGGAACTCCCCAGAATATATTTTTTAAAGGAAGGGAACAATACACCTTCCTCCTTAGCATAAAATCTAGGCTCCTTTCTGTGGCCGTGGGGCCCTCACCCCAGCCCTCCCTCTGCTCTCTGTGCTTTGGGGGCAACACCCCCGACTGTCCTTTGCGTGTGCCAGCCCCCTGGTCTGGAACGTTCTCCCCGATCTTCACCTACCCGGCTCTGTCATCACACAGGTCTGTTTCAAAGGTCAGCTCCCCCGAGGACCCTCCCGCACCCCACTCACTGTCCATGACAGCCCACTCCCCACTTATCTCCTTTAAGACACACACCTGCCCGCAGGCTCCCACCACACACTCATCCTTCACTGGGGCTCCACAGGCTCCCCAGCCCCCGGCCCTGCACGGAGCCGCCTGTCGCGTCCCCACTGACACTGGCTCCAAGGGGAGCCCTGGGCCCCGACAGGCAGTCAGTACTCGTTGATGGAAATATCTGACGAGGGAAGAGAAGCTTCTCGCCCTCCCGCCCCTCTGCAGATAACTGTTCTGGGCCCAATCTTCCCGATCTTTCCAGGCTTCTATTATCACCCAGTTTACTTTTATAGCACAGAGTCTGCTCTAGCACCCGCTTTTCCTAGAGCAAGGTTTCTGGACACGAGCCACGTGGGCCCATGGAGCCCGCTTTCTTAAAGGCTGTGCGGTCTTCCTTGGCACAGATAGGCTGTCGTTTAGTTAACTACGTCATCCCTATTAGTGGACTGATCACTCAGTTATCCACTTTATCAAACTCTGCCCGGCACCCAGAGTTTCCCAAAGCTTCAGTCGTTCAGCCCTCTAACAACGCCGAGAAGTGAGTACCGTTACTCTTATCATCACCCCTGTTACAGGCGGGGAGGCTGGCGCGGGAGGTCGGGGCTCAGCTGCCCGGCCTGCGATGCGGGATCACAGGTCCAGGACCTGAGCACGGGCCCCCGCCCCGCCGGGCCCTCTCACCGGCTTCTTGCTGCTGCCCACAGCCAACCAACCAGAAAACGATCTTGTCAGTGTATCTTTGAGCACAGAGGCGACAGTCACTGTGGGATAAATTCCTACAGGCCGCCTGGTCGTCAGGAAAGAACCTTTAAAACTGTAATAGATTCTGCCAGGTTGCTCTCCAAAAAATATCGACCTCGCTCCCAGGGCTCCCGTGGCAGGGGGCGTCTGTCTCTCCACACCTCAAGGTACGCGCTTTGGGGGAGGGGTCTAAGTCCAAAGGCAACATCCTGATTCACACTCTGGTGTGGCGACAGCCCTGGGCAAGGCCTCCGGGTGGGGCGCAGGGACCAGGGCTGGTTGCTGACACCCTGGTCAGGGCCCCTGGGCACCAGTGCTCTGTTGCCGGGGCCCCGGGCCTGAGTAAAGCCGGCCGCCCTGGCCGCCTGACCCGTGAGCGGAAGAGTCCAGCCCTCCGAGCGCGCGCGGGGCCCCCGCCCTGAGCCCCGAGGCTGCGGCGCGGCGGCCTCAGGGGGGCGCTTACCGGTGCTGTGTCTCCGGGCGGTAGGAGTAGTCCACCGGGGTGTCCAGCCTGGAGAAGATGGGTGGGGGAATGTAGAGCGGCAGCTCCTGGTGGAAGAAACCCTCCTTCTCGGGCTTGAGCATAAGCACCTTGCTGTACATGGACATGTGCCTGCCACCCGCCTCCGTGTGCACGGCCAGGTACTGGAAGTCGGACATTCCTGGCGAGAGAGGTAGACAGACGGCGGACACCCTATTACACCCGCCCAGGCACTGGCAGCTGCCACGCACCAGCACCCACGTCTTCTCGGGTGCACTGAGCGGGCCTCGCAGGGGAGGCTGCCGGGCAATGGTAGCAGGACCCCAAACAACACGTCCGAGTCGCTTCTGGGAATTCAGCCCGGTCGCTTGGATAAATACTACTTTGGGGGGTAGGGGAGTTACATGGTACGTGAGGATAAAAGTCCAGGTCAGTGCTTCTTAGACTGTACCGGGCACATGACTCACCTGGGATCTTGCTAAATACAGAGGCTGAGGTGTTGCATTTCTAACAAGCTCCCAGGTGAGGCCCATGCTGCTGGTCTGGGACACACACTGAGTGGTGAGGTACCGGCTCAGTTAGAGAGAGAAAGAAACGGATCACTTGGGAAGCCTCGTCCCGGGAAGGACGGCCCTCTTTGGTGAATACCACTTTCCACCAGAATGATGGACGTTCCAAATGCCCAACTTGTGGGATCCCAGGCCCTGTTTTAGTTTCTTTACACTTTCTACCCCCCTCTTCCTTCCTTTTTGGTCTTTATTCTCTTCAGTCTCTATCTTAGAACTGCAGCTGCAACTACAGATACTCTTGAGGCTTGTTCGTAATTCGCCAAGTACCATACGTGTGCGTGAACCGGCACTCGGGCATCATCTCTGTGAATCTCCACGAGGGCCTGAGGAGCTCCGGGCTCCCACTGCACAGACAGGGAGACCGAGGGAGGCTGAGGCAGGCTCATCTCCCCCTCTCCACCCCACGCCTTAGCACCTCCTCCCAGGGGTTCCCTGGGGGGAGCAAACTCGATTGAGGACCCCACGGGAGACATCCAGTTGGCTGAGAGTTCAAAGGACATAAGGTCCCAAGGGGCTGAGGTGATCTGGGAAGGCTTCAGAGGGTCGGCAAGACCAGCAGCAGTCAAGACCAGGGAGATCCCCAAACACGAGGGCGGGGGTGGGGTTGAAAACTGGAGGCCTGTGGGCCAGTTTTATTTGGCCCCATAAAGCGGCTTTAACAATGAGATTTCTCAGAGAATTCCAGCTTCTCTTAAGAACGCAGAAAACCGAGCAGCAACGAGCAGGGCCTCCGGGACAGGGCCTGCGCTCTGCCACTCCCCTCAGGCCTGGGCATATCCGGGCCCCCTTCACCGGGTGGATGACCCATGCAGCTCCTGCAGGCACGAGGGACGCAGGCCCTGAAATAACCCAGTGCGGTAAGAATGCACTTTGCAGTTACCTTGAAATTTGTAAACGGTGGAGACGATGCCAAGGCTCTCTATGTCGAACGTGACCTTGGGGTTAGCCTCAGTCCCCGGCGCCCCCCTCTGCCGCCTCATCTTCCTCTTGATCCGGAGCAGCAGGCTGCTGGTACCGAAGCGGTTGGCACACACGGGGTGGCAGTAGGGGTCCTTGGGCCGGAAGTACAGCTCCAGCCTCTTAGTGGGGTCTGCATAGATCTGCGGCGAGGTCAAAGGAGACAGAGTGAAGCGGAGGGCAGCAAAGCAGCTGGCAGCTCCTCCCTCGATGAAAGCCCGATGGCGACCCAGGTGGCCAGGGAAGGGCCAGGAGGTTTTTTCTGTTTCGTTCTGAGCTTTTAATTCCCCAAAGACTCATTTTTCAAACCCAAGTATCTTAGCTTTTATCTGGTAGGGAAAATGAAGACAGTCTCTTCCTTCTAAGAGGTTGTAAAGTTGGAGACAATAACTGTCAGTAAAGCCATTGTCTCTCGAGTGACAGGTCAGTGCGGGTAACCACCTACTCTTCTGGCAGCACTTCACGGAGGTGTCACCCCCGTGTCTGCCGTGGAGAGCCTGGGTGGGAGTTGAATGATTTGTCTAGGGCTTCTTCTCTAGGAACTACCCACCCCAAAGGGTCCTGGTATTCAGGCTCATATATACAAAAGTTTCGAGGTCCACAGGAGATAAAATCAACAAGTAACAAGCACTTTGGCCCTGACTAGTGTGACTTATCCTTTCCACGCCTTGGTTCCTTCTCCTTAAAATGGACATAATAACAGTACCTACTCATCAGACTGTTACAGTGATAAAATGGAAGTATATGTAACGCACTTAGCCTGGCACCTAAATCATGGTAATGTGTCATCGATATAGGAATGCTTGTCCCACATGGGGTAAGAGGGACACAGTAAGTGTCAGCTGTGAGCGTGTGAAAGCACCAACAATGTTAACTAGGCCAAGGTCATCTACTTGCTGGTCTGCTGGCTCCCCAACACCCAGGACAAAACCTGGCCCTTAGCGGGTGCTCGGGAAGCATCTAGGGGAAGAAGGTTAAAAAGAGCCCCTATTGTCAGGAAACAGGTCTATGAGACTGCTGCGCTGGGAATGACCCCAGATGTGGGGCTGGCACAGAGGAGGTGCACAAGAAACAGGAATGGAATGAATGAATGACCAGTCTCTTCCCAAAGGGGTCACACTGAAACTGGGTCCAAACATCCCTGGCGTTAGCAGGAGCAAGGGTCCTGGTCAATGCCGCCGTAAAGTAAGTCAGAATAAAAGAAGAAAACATGACTGACTGGGCCTCTACTGGCCTCCTGTGCTTAATGACAGGTTCAAGGTTTTTCAGTATTCATAAAGGATGAGGCAGCAGAATTAAGAGTTCAGACTTCAGAGGGAGGTGTGCATGCGTTCAAATTCCCACTGTACCACGTAGGAGCTTGTTTGACCCAACCTTTCTTCCTGTGTCTTTATCAGAAAAATGGAAATAATAATGGTAACTAACTCACTAGATTGTCGTGAAGATTCAATCATGCATTTGACGAGTATTTTGGAAGCAGACACAGTTATGGATATTAGGACCACGGGAAGTCCCGTTCTCATAGAGTTTACAGCCTCAGAGCCAAGGGTCCAAGACAGACAATAAACACATTAAAACATAATTTCAGATTGGAATTAGAGGTTAGCTGCTAGCAGCCACTTTAGTAAGGGCAGTCAAGGAAGGATTCTCTAAAGAAGAGACACAGTAAATTGTTAGCTATTACTACTTTTAACACTAATAACATAATCCTTCCTCCCCGTCTCATGGTAGGCCAACGGTTCTTAATCTCCCCGTACCTCAGTTTTCCGCTCTGTGAAATGAGGAAGTGGCAGCCCAGCACAACCTGGGGAGCGGGGGGTGGGTGCAATTGAGCTCCGTTCATGGCAGTAATGATGGGATGGAATGGACACCCTCTCCCCTCTCTGGGTCTCCCCTGCAGTCCTCTTCCCTCCGATCCCAGGGATAAACTGTCCACGCCCGGCGGTCTTGAAGCAAATCCCCGCCCACTGGCCGCTCCAGAGCCGACCTCGAGCTCCGTTGCCAAGGAAACCTCACATCCCTGGGTAGTCCCGCCCCTCGGCCGTAGTCTAGCGACTCAGACCTCCCCTCGGGTCCCCGGAGACTCCCCGCTCCTCACCCGGGAGACTCCTTCCTCGCCGCCCAGGGTCTGCAGCATCTTGGACACGTCGCGCACCACGCCCGGGTACTCCACACACACCATGTGCTGCTCGCGCCGCAGCTCCACGGGGACGGCGACCCCCGGACCCCGGTCTGCCGCCGCCATCCTGCCAGTCTCGTCGGGCCCGCCGCGGGCCGTCCCTCCCCGAGCTCCTAGAGGCCTCGCCTGAACTGTTCCGCGAAGGAATCGTTCCGGGCTTCCTCCCCGCTCGCGTTTGTCTAAATCCCTGAGTTCCGCGAGGCTCGAAGGCCTCTGGGAGCACACCCCCGAGGTGAGGCCCCGAGGCTCGGGGTAAACGACAGCCCGTCCCTCAACTTCGTGTTTAAAATGAGGAGGGTGGGAACCCGAGGGGCGGGGTAAGGACCTGTCTCCTCCACCAACCTGCGAGGGACCCGGAGGCTTGTAAGACACGCCCATTCCTTTAGCCAATGAGAACCCGAGGGACACGCCGAACTTTTTAGCCAATGAAGAGTCAGAAGGAAGCGAAGTTTCAGCCCCCTCCTTCCGCTTGCATAGGTTTTTAGCCAATAATGAACCAGGACTAGGCCGGGTCTCCGCCCCTTCCTCGGATCCCACCCAATGACAGCTCGAGGGCGGGCTCGAGGCAGACTTCCGGCCTGTCTTCTTGAGTGCTGAGGCCCCAGAAATGAATTGGTTTCCTGACGCCGGGTCCGCCGGAGCGGTTTCTTGGGGGCTCGGACCCCCACTCCTGCTGGCCGCCCTAGAACGGAGGCCAGGAGCAGTTTAATCAGGAAATGGGGAGCGCCAGGGAATTTCACTTTGAATCTTTTTTTTTTTTTTTTTTTGGCCACGCCGCGGGCTGTGCGGGGTCTCAGTTCCCCGACCTGGGATTGAACCCCCCGCAACTGGGCAGCGAAAGCCCGGAATCCTAACCACTAGACGATCAGGGAACTCCTGGGAGTTGTGCTTTGAATGCACGCCCACCTCCACACACGGAAAACCGGGAGCGCCCCCCTCCCCCCGTGAGAGCTCGGGGCAGAATGCGGGTGTGTGTCCTTCGTTTCTTAGACAGTTATTTAGCGCCTGCTGTGTGCTGGGAACTACTCAGAACCTAACAGAGGAGCGAAGCATTAAGTGAGCTGCTGTGGAAGAACCTGAAAGGAGGGACCGGGGCCATTCTAGGAAATGACGGAAGACAAAACTGTTAACAGCAGGCAGGTAGCTAGGTAGGAGAAGAGAAAGAGGGGCAGGGGCCAGGTGGCAGGGGGTCCATGGGCAGACAAAGAAAAACAGGAACCTCCAGACTGACAGGAAACCACACATTTTGAGTGATAAGCGTCCTGGAAACATACAAAGAAAGATGAGGAAAGGCGGGAATCTCTTGCGTCCAAATGTAACGTGTTGCTCCTTATGCTCTCATTACAACAAAATTAGCCTCACAGAAGTACCCATCGTGCACCGACGCCATGACAATTCTCATCTAAGCTAAATAAGGACGAAAATCCCTCCTACCCTCGGGAAGGTGGAGCTGGGATGAAAATCAGGGAATACGAACCCCAAACTCCTTCCCCAGTGAATATACCGCCCCTTCCTTTGTATGCCCCTCATAACTGGCCTGCCAAAGAAACCCAGGACAGCAGCTCTTCACCTGTCTGCTCGCTCTCCTTCTGAGAGGGTATTCTTTTTTTTGTTGTTGCGGTACGCGGGCCTCTCACTGTTGTGGCCTCTCCCGTTGCGGAGCACAGGCTCCGGACGCGCAGGCTCAGCAGCCACGGCTCACGGGCCCAGCCGCTCCGTGGCATGTGGGATCTTCCCAGACCGGGGCACGAACCCGCGTCCCCTGCATCGGCAGGCGGACTCTCAACCACTACGCCACCAGGGAAGCCCTGAGAGGGTATTCTTGCTTAAATAAATTCTCACTTTACTTTCTTAACCTCCCTGCTTCGTCTCTGAATTCTTTCGCGATGAAAAAAGAACCATAAATTCACCAGGAACAAAACTATAGGGGGCAAAGTAGGGGGAGATGAAGGGTCAGAGATCGACATAGGCCAGACCTAAAAAGGATGTACCTAACGGATTGGCTTTTTCTGAGTGCGATGGAGAGCCTTTGAAGGGTTTTATGCAGGGAGTGCCAGAATCTGATTTATGCATTTAAAAGACTCTATATGGCTGTTGTGTAGAGAATAGACCAGAAAAGGCAAAAGTGGATTCAGATAAACCAACAGAGAGGCTGCATAATCCAGGTAAGAGATGCTGCCTGGGGTCAGGGAAGTGGCAGTGAGGATGGAAAGAAGGGACTGGGGACTTACCTGGTGGTCCAGTGGTTAAGACTCCGCACTCCCGGGGCTTCCCTGGTGGCGCAGTGGTTGAGAATCTGCCTGCTAATGCAGGGGACACGGGTTCGAGCCCTGGTCTGGGAAGATCCCACATGCCGTGGAGCGGCTGGGCCCGTGAGCCACAACTACTGAGCCTGCGCGTCTGGAGCCTGTGCTCCGCAACAAGAGAGGCCGCGATAGTGAGAGGCCCGTGCACCGCGATGAAGAGTGGCCCCCGCTTGCCACAACTAGAGAAAGCCCTCGCACAGAAACGAAGACCCAACACAGCCCAAAATTAATTAATTAATTAAAAAAAAAAAAAAGACCGCACTCCCAATGCAGGGGGCCTGGGTTCGAGCCCTGGTTGGGGAACTAGATCCTACATGCATGCCGCAACTGAAAAAGCAAACAGACAAACAAAAAAGGATCCCGCACTCGGCAACTAAGATCCCACGTGCCACAACTAAGACCCGGTGCGGCCAAATAAATAAATAAATACTTAAAAAAAAAAAAAAAAAAAAAAGGAAAGAAGGGATCGGATTTGAGGATGTCACGGGATAAAAATCAGTAGGAGCAAGGGACCCCTTGGATATGGGTACCCCAAGTTTCCCAAGTGATTTCTGAATCGAGATTACCTCATTATTCTAGATGGATTTAAGAAGGCCAAATAAATGGCTGTAAAGACCACGAAATACATTTTTAAAAGAAAAGTGTGTAATCTGAGTGTGAGATATATGTCATCGGCTGGGAGCCCCGAGACTTTAAAAGAAGGCCCCTCTGAGAGCATGGTCAGGGATCAGCCGAGAGCATGTGGAGGACGGGCCAGAGGAGGCTGCACATGAAGGCTTAGCAGTCCCTGACCGGCCTTCTCCTGTGGGAACTTGCATATTCTACCATCAAAGAAGATTCTATGCTGTGAGGCCAGGATAATTCTCCAGGCTTTTCCATGCCTTGCGATGAAATGTCCTTTTAAACTTATGTCCTTTGCTCTCATTCCATGCTCACCAAGCAGTATTCTGGGTTGGTTTAATTTTCCAGAAAGGAGAATCTGAATAACAGATGTATATTTTTACCCCTGCCCACAATTGTAAATTAATAAATTGGTGTTTATATCAGCCCTCTGTGAGTTTGGTACACATGAGTCAGTCCTGTTGGTAGAGTGACTGATGAAATATTGGATACACAGTTAAATTAGATTGGATACATACATAATTTTGGGGACATACTTATAATAATTATTTATTCGTTATTTATCTGAAATTCCAACTTAGCTAGGTATATTTTTATTTGCTAAATATGACACTCTTACCTCTGGATATTGAAGGAATTGAGTTTCTGAACCTGCCAAGCTGATTCTAAACTACCCACAGCCTTAGGGTGTCCACTGAGGTCCTGACCAACCTCTAGCCCCCAGTCCAATGATCCTTTATTTTTGTCTGCTCTAATCTGTTCTCCTTATGGAAGCAAGAGTGATCTCTCTAGAATGAAATCTCACTCTGGCTTTGTCTCCAGTGACTCCCCCACCCATTCCCCATACCACCACTTGGCTGACCCCTCAGCATCCTTCAGGGTTCCATGTAGAGATCACCTTGCCTGGAGAGTTTGGCGTCACCCTCTGCGCCCCTGACATCCAAACTCATCCTGTCACACAATCTGCAGCGCTGTTTTATTTCTTTTTTATTTCTCTTCCACCAGAGCTGCAGCTTCCTGAGGGCAAGGACTTTGTCCTACCTGGGATCCAAGGTGGTGAGGTCAGAGACAGGAGTAGGGCAGTGAGG